>NW_008794595.1:935415-967369 GCF_000699145.1 Aptenodytes forsteri | reverse complement strand
AAAAAAAAAAAAAAAAAAAAAAAAGGAAAAAAATAAGGAAATTGATGCAGAATGGGTAATACTAAAGGAAAATCAGAAGTTTGGATAGTTTTCCTTTTACTTTTCCATTGAGATATTGGGTTTTTTCTGAAATTTGGAATAGTTTCCAACTATTGGATTATTTTTTTCTCCCTGAAATGGTTATTTTTGTATATTTTCTCTTGCTGCTGGGGATTCAGACTCAACTGGAGGAAGCAGGTTTTGAGGTCAAATTACAGCTTAAAAAAGTGTTCAACCTCTATTTCAGGGACAAACAGAAAAAAGACCCAATAGTCTAAACAAATGCAGAAACTCAGAGAAAATGATTTATTGGTAAAATAAATCCCACCCACTCAGAAGATGAGAAATTAATATTGTTAGGTAGAATATGCTTCTACTTTAAAGACAATTTAGGCATCCTTAATTTGAGGTTGTAGGTATCTTTAAATTTAAGCATTTACTTTGTTCATAGAGGAATTTGGATTGAAATGAAATTCAGCATGCCATGCAGCTGTAGAAATCTCACAGTAAACATCCTTTTTTATTCTATATTCTTAGCTTGCATTTCTTGTGCTTGTCAGTGGATTTTGCCAGACATGTTTTGCTGTATTTTAGTGAATAAATTGTAATTTTTAAGAGCTTTTTTCCTAATATACAAAAGTAATTTCTTTTAAAATTAATATATACAGCAGAACATTCTGAGTTTAAGAAAATTAATTGTACAATGTAATGAAAGATTTTTCTAGAGCTAAGACAACATAATTTAAAATAGTCAGCTTAATGTTCTGAAATATAATTTTGCTTTTGTTGCAGTTGAAAAATGAAGGTTTCTTTTATATTCTGTATATCCCAAGATGATTTCAAAGCACTTTCACTTAGAAAAGCTAGCTGCTATTACATATGAATTTTCAAAGCTTGCCAAGGCTTTGGAAGGAATGATGAAAATTACTATTGCACGACCTTCAGGTTTTCTTTGTTTCATAAAAGGCTAAGATAGCATTTTTGTCATTTTTCTTTCAGCTCAGGTCTTTCATCATAAATATCAAAGCATGCAATTATGCCTGCTCATATCCTACCATATTCTGCCTGTTTTCTATCCATAGTGATGGTGTTCTCTTTTAGGATACCTTTTTCTTTTGTTTTTCACAAATCTGAAAGAAGTCCCATGTTTTTGTTGAGTGCCATAAATTGTTCATGAAACGCATGTTGCACTGATTAAAAAGAAGAAGAGTTGATTAAAATGGTTTTTATTCCTTTGTTCTAAGCAAAATCCTAAAGTAATGTTTGAGTGTCAAACCTAACAGGATTGTAGGAGACTGATTTGGCCTACAGGTGGAATTTTTAAATAGTGCTCATTGTAAAAAATGGGACTATCTTCTCTTCTATTAAAATCTCTAGTTTCATGCTGAATCATTCCTGTTGTTCTTTTTTATTTTTCATGTATAACTTGTTGTTCTGTCTTGTTTTGTGGTTTCGTGTGGCCTGATCATCAAAGACATAGAATGCCCATAGCTGCTGTTGCCTAAATTGTCAGTTGCATAATATACCTCAAAATTAGGTTACTTCTGTGTCTTAAGTACTTCAAATGAGCATCCATTTGCTTTTTTGCATGTGTTTGCTGATCTGTTCTAATTTACAAGGCATATTGGCATAGCACAGGTGTTATAAATATATCAGACTAAAATATCCATGGTTCATTTGCTTCTGAAATGTTTTTTATTTGGTTTTGGGTTTTTTACAACCACTACTTTAAACACTAATAACAACTTATACAGTAAAAATATTAAAATTCCATTAAATGACAGAAGAAATTTTTTTTTTTCTTGAGAAAAAGAACAGCAAAGCTTTGTTAGTGCTTACAGGAACACATCTCCCCATTTTTTTGTTTATTATGCTCAGATTTTTATCAAATTTACAATGACGGAAGGAATACATTGTTTTCATCAATTTGAACTGTGCTGTCACATGAATGTGAACTTACTGGCTATGTCTTAAGTTAAATGTCAAGGGATATACATTTTCGACATAGAATAAAATTGATTTCAAGTTTCTTTTAAGAGTGGTGGAGAAAAAAACCCTCCACTGTATTTTTAAACCAAGTAGAACGGCCCCAGCATGTGTTAATAAAAATGTATATGCCTAAATAGTAACAGTGTTCCTCAGTACCTAATATAAAAAATATTTAGCAATAGTTATTTGAACTATCAAAATATTGCTATTCAATAAGATTTGCTGATATGAGTGTGATAAAATGAATAAAACTGTTTAAAAAAAAAAAGCTTAATCAATTTAACTAAGAGAATATTTAGACATTTTTCAATCCTCTTAAAAAAAGAACATGAGAAAGGAACGAGAAAAAAGGGAGAGGCTTCCTGAGGGGTTTTTTGCATGTGGGACTTCTGAAAAGTCCCTCCTCAGCATATAAATACTCCGAGCAAAACCCTCAGCATAGTGGCTATATGTATCAATACTGCAAAAGAAAGGAAGATGCCACTCACCATAAGAGAATTCATTAATTCTTAAGACTTCTAAAATATTAATAGGAATTTCAAACAATGTTGCTTGCTTATGCAGTGTCCATTCAGTTCGCTGTGAAGTTGAGATGATAGGTGGAAAATCTTAGATTACTATATATCCTTCTTCCTACATCACAGTCTGTGCTTGCTTATTTTCCCACACTGAATGATAAATATGCTCAGAAATTATTGTACATTAAAAAAATACAACATGATAAAGTGTCTGAGAGTTATAAACAAAGCAGCTGCATGAAAAACTTTTTAATGTCTGTAGCGACTCATGGAGGATTTTGGCTTCTGCCTATCTGAAATCCATTTGAAGCAACTTGGCTTCTACAGTGTCTCTTTCTATCTGCCAAAAACTGCATTTCAAATGTTAAAACTCAATAATAAAGGGATCTTATATTGAATAACACTTTAAAATGCATTGTGTTCTCCATCCATAATACTTGGATCCCAGAATACTTTAAAGCTTAGCCATAAAGCAACTGATGCTAAATTTTGTTTTAATTGGAAGAAACTCCTTAATCCATTTTAGCATTCCTTATGCTTACTATAGAATAGAAATGACACTGTTATTTTTTGCAGATTATAAATCTATCTCCCTATAAGCATATCATCATCCATGCTGAAATAATATCTTCAACTAATAAAAGTTTCCCTTTGCTTTTGTTAGGAAAAGCATAAAAATGAATTTAAAAGTATGCAAAGTAATAGAAAGACATTCTAAAGTATTCCCTTTTGCCAGAGGCCGACACTATTAGAGACTAATGAAGGTGTAATATTTATGATGAAGGCTGAGAGGCCAGACCTTTGTTAATAAAACTAAGGAGGTATTCCCAGTTGCACGAGTGTAAACTGTGGGTTCCAACCCAGAACCAGGCAGAATACTTCAAAGATAGAGGGTGAAGGTTTTACTTATTGCTTTCAGTATAGGCAATAAACAAATAATAAAATAAAAAGGTGAACTGAAATGTAGTATAGTGGGAAACAAATAACCAAGTAATGGAAGGCAACATAATACATAATAACAATTATGAATTACAATGATCACTGGAACATCATGGCAACAAAAGAATAAACTATGCTATGTAGTTGACAGTAATCAGAAAAAGGAAAGAGAGTCTTCTTCCCAAAATACTGCATAAAATATAAGGCAAGGAAAGGTATTAGTGAAGGGGGTTCCAATGATGAAAATCTGTATATTTAAAAGATAGTTCACAAAAATAAACGTAAGCAAGTTGTATTGCATTACCGACTTTATCGTTAGGAAAACAATATTGAATGCTTAGCAATAAAGAAGCTCAAAGATGTTACTAATTTGCTATTACTATTAATCACTACTTCTGATAATTAAATAGTAATAATAATCTGATTCGCTTAAACCAGTACAGTGCCTCAACAAGCCAGGTTTAAAGATGTGTGATTTCTTTCTAGGTTTATGAATTCTAAAAGCACACAGGAGGAGTAAATGGGAAGTGATAACACACAGGAATTGTTTGAAAACATTGGGGCCACTAAGCAGAAGTGACCACAATACAAATTATTTCAAAATTGCAGAATAAGACTCAAACCAAAAACATGTACTGTGACATCAAATTGCAGACAGGATTTTTCATTGGGTTTTTGTTGTTTTTTTTAATAGCATAACTAGTCAAAATGACCCTAATATCAAACATGGGGAAAATTAAATTTTGACTCAGGATAGACATATGTTGACTGTGTTATAACAGAATTATGGAGCGCATAACTTACTTCAGCAGAAAATGTAAGATAAAAGTCAGTATTTGTAAATGACAAAATCTGCAAGATTACTTGAGCCAAACTGGAAATGCTATCTTTGTGAACCCAGTAAAAAGAGTCATAAATTGTGTCAGACAAACATTTAAAATAGAATGAGAGAGCCAAGAAGACAAAAAAAATCATATATCCAGAGACTAAAAAACAAATAATGTATTATTTAAGTATGAAAGAAACAGGAGGTATGTGTGACAATTTGTGGGTCTTCAGGGCTCCCAGGGGCTTATAGGACAGACTGTGAATGATAAGGACATAATGAGAAAACAGTTCATTTCTTCCCAACTGTATTCATCTTAGGTCATACAGTATCTTCAAGAGGAGATCTTTCTTCAATGTTAATCCTACTGTACCATTACCTTCAGATGCCTCAGTTTGTGGATGACACCGAGCTGAGTGGTGCATTTGAAACGCTTGAGGGAAGGGATGTCATCCAGAGGGACCTTGACAGGCTTGAGAAGTGGGCCCAGATGAACCTCATGAAGTTCAATAAAGCCAAGTGCAAGGTCTTGCATCTGGGTTGGGACAATCACAAGTGTCAGTTGTGAGTAGGGGCTGGGTGTTTTGTGGGTTGCGCTTCAGAGAAGGACTTGGGGATAATGGTAGATGAAAAATTGGACATGAGCCAGCAATGTGCACTTGCAGCCCAGAAAGCCAATCATATCCTGGGCTGCACAAAGAGAATAGTGGCCAGCAGGTTGAGGGGAGTGATTCTCCCCCTCTACTCCACTCTTTTGAGACCCCACCTGGAGTACTGTGTCCAGCTCTAAGCCCCCCAGTGCAAAAAAAGACATTGATCTGTTAGAGCAAGTCCAAAGGAGGGCCACAAAAAAGATCAGTGCTGAAACACCACTCCTATGAAGAAAGGCTGAGTCGAGTTTCTTTAGCGTGCAGGAGAGAAGGCTTTGGGGAAACCTCATTGTGGTCTTCTTATTAAAAATAAATAAATAAACTGGGGTCAGTGACCAGAAACTAAATTACTGGAAGAAGAAACCTTGTAAGTTGTCTCACAAAACACCAGTCAGGCCAAACTAGCCTCAGTCCTTGACTAACTGACTTTGTTATCAACAGCACCAGGAAGAAGGGGGAATGGGATAGGGGCAGTACAAGCTGTTATGTAGGTCACCAAAAGTAATGTGTTCACTTCCAAGTACACTAAAGTAGTTTGCAATAGTGTATTAATGCAACATACTTATATTCAAACACAAAATCAGTGAATTTGAAGTATCATGAAGGAGTCTGACAGAGGAGAAAACCAAAAATGACACTGCAAAGGGGTGTGGAATTTAGGTGCTATTAGATTTCTAATGAGGCCATTCATATAATATCTTTCATAAAACCAGGACATACATAAAGAAGCCTGAATCCAGGGCACTAATTCAGATATCCCACAGAACGTTAATCAGGAGACCTTCAGGACAAGGAAGTAAAAAAAGATGAAATATTACATATGATCATGTGATGACCAAGGGATTCGTTTTAGGAAATTTGCCAGTAATTAAATAGCCGGAATGATCTTCAGTACAGTAAGATGTTTCCAGGGGTATGGAGACCCTTAGATCTGTGCACTAGACAATTCTTGCTATGCTGCGCACTACAGTGCATTTCTGTAGGACACTTGAAAGGTATGCTGGGACATTATCAATGAACTTCCCAATCCAACATGGCAGCTTGCTCTTCAGGGTCTCTCTGAAAAAACAATCTCTCTCAGTGTACACCTATATATATACTTCCTGGTAGCAGGGAGCAAAGAGAAATTATCTTAAGATTTGTAACAAAGAACAGGCTGGCTGGTTAGCAGAAATTTGTATTCAGCAAAGAAAGTTCTAGCCCCCCATATCTGACTTTTCTTTAGCCTTTGACAGAGTAAATCAGGCAACAAGGTTTGCTAAAGGTTGCAGAAGTTAAACCTCATGTTTGTAAATCTAGTTAATTATGGCATATGTGTTTGTTTTTCCAGCAAAGTCAGTCAGAGGGAAGGATGAAGAGATACACATTAGTAAGAGTCAGGTGTAAAGGAGTTCATTTTTGCTTGATTTTCAGTTTCTAGTCAGTTAAGATTCTTTGGATCTTTCTGTGTAGGAAACTACCACAAAACCTTCCTAAACGTATTTAGCTTTTCTTGGGCTAATCCCTTAGCAACTCATTTGTAACTATCCATTCAATTAGCATAGCACCTATTACCCTTGAAATTCTAGGGCTTACTACCTTAGACAAACTAAAGCTTTAGGAAGAGTTAATTAGGAGTTACGGGACTTAATTAAGCAGGAGGAGGGAAAAAAGTTCTCAAACACCATGTTGCATTGTAACATGTATTTCTATTCAGAATAACAGTTAATTCTGTTAGGAATAACAGTTATGATACTTTAAAGTTTGAGAATCTATATATCAAACAAGAAGAAAAAAAATTGAAGTTGACTTGCATAGGCTTTTCAAAGTGTGATGTTATGCACAAAACCACCTCAGTTCCAGCATTGTTACAAAAGGGATAACTGAATGACTTAAGCAGAAAAAAACTTTATTCATGTCCTGTAATTCAGGTAGTGTTCCATAAAACAAACAAACAAATTCCAAAAATGTCTGGCTGGGATATTAAGCATGCTGGAACTTCAATCTCTAAAGGTCTTCAGTGCACAGCTATTAAAAAAGTTTCTGAATATTAACTATTCTTCCATCCACTGGTAAGAATCCACTAGGAAGGAAGAAGATTGACTAAAGCTGTGTTTTGACAAGAAGAAACATTTTCAAAATATTATGTCAAGTGTTGAATAAAGTTCTTTTGAAGAAAAGGTGTAGCCAGTTTTTAACCTGCATCAGTGAATGAAGTATTATTGCTATACAGTATTGCTGTTGCAATACAGACAGTATTGGTCTTTTACTGTCTTTATAAGTAATGCTTATTTAAACTACTTCCAGGTGATTTTGGTTTGGTCCCTCACTTCAGGAGGAAGATATCTGTCTGATGAGTCAATATAGATATATGTAGATATACCAGACAGTTATTTTCTCATTCAAGTAGTTTAATCAGAACATTTTTTGCATGCTTAGAAATATTATCTGCTACGATTAAAATGTCTACCATTTTTCTGAAGATACTGTTCACAATTTTATCCTCCAAACCAACTTTAATTTTAGAAATGAAAAACATTAGCAAACTCAGAAAAATGTCTTCTGGTAAGTTAAATGGAAAAATCTACATGAAAATCACTGAAACATCTGACAAGCCACTAAACTAAATTCATAGTTATTAATGGTGTGATAGAGTAGCCTTTCATATTATGATCATGACTTTGGGACAGATGTGTCTTGTTTCGTCTTTATTGCAGCTTCAAGGTTGCAGTTCATCCATGGGGAATATACTGCAGTCGTGTGGAAACACTTTTTGTGGTGATCCAGTCTGTAGACACAGGCAAAGCAGGCAAAGATTAAGATTTCCTGCAAGGTAATCTTGAAGAAGGATTTGTGTCTCTTCACTCTGTCTTGGCAACTGTAAGAGTAAGCTTAATACTATCTAGCCTGTAGAGGAACTGTATTTTGCTGCTTCAGAACAGTAAGTAGATTCTACCTCTGAGTAACTTCCTTAAGCATGGGTCCAGATCCGTGGAAGTTAATGCCACTTCACACTTTCTACTCCTTTGCTTAAGCTAATTAGAGAAAGAATTGAGAGCCTTGGTTCCCTGTTTTCCTAAATAAGGTATGTGCGATAGAAAGGTCAGGAGTCAATAGGGTGAAGTTGATAGCCAAGTAGTGATAAAGGCCAGCTGTAGATTAATAAATACCCATGAACCAAGGAATTGTGGAAAAGGAATAGTTCTGAAGAATTGTTCCCTCCCTATCTTGCTACTGATGTGGGTACTGCACTTAAACAGTGCAAGTACAGCATAACCACAGTCTTTGCATTACATATTTTTCCCGTAAACTTTAGATCACAAAGTGCGATGGCATCAGTTAAGCATGATTACAAACAGTCCTTTGATGTATTACTGTACATTGGTTATATTAAACCATTTCTTGTTGCAATCAGAAGCAGAAGAGACCACTTAATGCTGGATACATATATAGTAACAACAAAGAGATGGTAGAAAGAGTGTTATCCTTTTAAGTTTTTATTTAATACATTTATGACCTATATTTCTTTGGGTTTGAAAGAGATTCAAAGAGTAAAATTTGTGATAATTATATCAAAAACCTGAAATGACAATAATATATGTACCTGTATTAAACAGAACTTATGTAAACTGTGTTTTTTATTTTCGCATTTTTTCTTCAACCTCCTAAATTACAAAAGATGCAGACACCTTCTTATATCTAGCCTTGAAGGTGATACAGTGTATTGATTTGACACATCTTGAGACCTAATAATCAAGCACATGTTTTTATGATTGGCTGATGTTGCCTTGTGTCTGGCTGCCTAAAGAATGTTAAGTTGTCTGAGGTCATCTATAGCCTATAGATAATCTACACGACTAATAAAAATGCTACGTAGACTGTCAATCTGTTTTCCAATCATATCAAACCTCCTAATCCAATTTGTAATTTTCAAGATGAAACTAATATAAAAAATAAAATAATATATATGTGTTTACTAGAACAGAGTGATATATTGCCAGTACGCATCTAGCTGCATTTTAACACAAGCTTTCTCTCTTGAAAGGCTATGATAATGACTATCATACCCTGGTAAATTTTTAACAGATCTTTATGGACAGAACATTGTACCGGTGATTATTATCTAAAGTAAAAAAAAAAAAAAAATCTGAGCCTCAGATATGTGGAATGCATTACTCTATAACATTTACAATCTAGTTTGTGCTTTCTCATAAGGTATTTTCAGCTGCAGATTCATGTCTGAGGATGGTATCTGGTTGAAAGTATACATTATAAAAATAATAGTAATATTTGGTACTGCATACAGTCAACTCCAAATATTTTCTTTTGCTGATGTGGTAAAATGTTATATATTTCAGTTGAGTGGACTTAGAGATATAAAACATAGGAACTGTGACTGTGGAATACTGTATTTCAGTGCCATGGCAAAACCCTAAATTTAGCTGTGGATCCAAGACTACCCTTCCTCAAACTAGTAGGTGTTAGCAAAGAAGCTGTGGTCCAAAAGTTCACACTGTTGGAAAGTATTATATTTTCTTTCCAAGATGTACATCTAAAGAAAATCAGATGTTAACATAGACTATGAACTTCCATTTTCATCATTAGTCAGATAATTTCCTAACTTTATTTAAGCTTCATTTAAACTCACTTACACATAACAATATATTGGAGGGTTCATTGATATATTGTCAGTCTTGTTCGGTTATGTGAATACAGATTTTACAGCATAAACCAGTCCATAAAAAGTTTCCATGACTTTCTGCTGCAGGGCCTTTAAATCTGATAGACTCACAGTCAGATGTGGTCATTCCCCAATTCACTATTTGCCAATATATGTTAAATTTCTCTTCAGTTTGCTTTTTAAAGATCAGATTCTTGAAATAATGTAAACGTGTTTAGCTTAGAGCATTAAATATTGATTCTGAATGTTTTTAATTAGATAATTAATATAACAAATCAAACACGTTCACACATGAGAATCCTATTATTTAACTTTTGTTTTCAGTTGTACAGCTGTATATTACAAAAACAGAATAAGGAGTTAAAAGTTTTAAGGCCCAAAATTTGTCTTGGCTTCTGGTGACCTGTTGTGCAGACCGGGGACATTATGGTATTTTCCATACAGCCTAATCTCCATGAAGACCAGAGAGAAGGGGAAAGGCTGCAGTGTTGTGTTCCCACATCTCATCCTAAAATAGGATGGAACAGAGATCATCCAGACTAGGAGCTAGGAGGTGCTCCTACAGCCCAGCTGTGCTCTACCATTAAAGACTAGCTGAAAAGACATAAGTATTATTTTGCTTCATAGAAGAACGACAAGAATGAAGTTACATGTACTGTTCTAAGAGAGGAATTCACAATACTGAACAAGGTGCTCAACCTCCATATACAGTGAATGAAAAGAGCTTCGTACCTCATGATAGAATGTCAGGTGTGCATGATGAAGGATGCAAAATGAGACAGCAGGGAAAAGTAAATTAACAGTAAACATTTTGGTATGCTCTTTATTTGCTGTCTAAGTCTTTCTTCAAACAGCAAACCTCTAAATAAGTGTTGTGAACTCTTTTATAGTGAATTTTGAGTCTTTTGAGAAGATGGCACAATTTATTTGCCCAAATATATGTCTACTGCCATTTAAGGCATTAAGGTATCCTGCCTGGCTTCTACCCTCCCTTCATAATGGAATAGATCAGCAAATTTTTTACTATATTTTTCAATCCCATATGGAGGTCACAGCTTATTTTCTAAAACTTATTATCTTAGTTACTCTTTTGTGGATCCTTTAGAAGTAATGTATAGATTTCCAGGACCTTTCAGACAGCTGAAGAGGAACATTCTTCTTTCAGGTAAATTTTGTTGACATTTTCAGACATTTTGCCACAGTCATTGTTTCTTTTAAAAACAAATAAACAAAAAATGCTTTTTTTTTTTTAAATAAAAATGAACTTGATTAGGGTTTTGATTACTTTCAGGGTAGGGGATTTAAAAAAAAACTCTCCAAAAAGAAAACAAAATAAATTTTAAAAGTGCATCACTGAAATACTGGAAAGGGACAAAATTAACCTCTATTCTCAGTGACATAGATTTTAATGTAGGTAGATTTCTCCGTTATACTTCTTCTTTACAAAATAAAATTACTGAAATCTACTTGTGTAACCCATAAATATGATTTTTCTTCATTTCTTTTGGATGCTGTAGGATCCATGTTTTTTGTCAGGCCTTCCAACTTTAGCAGTTGTCAATGCTATGACCACTTCAGCTGTAGTTGAACTATTGTGCATATAATCCCCCAAACTAAGGATCATTTTCAAGTGATTATTTTCTAGGTGAGATAGTTTAATGTGCAATAAAAAATCTAAACTGCAACTTAGAGAAAAATGAAAAATGCTATGAAAAGTTACTTGGAAATCTCTTAGTCAGTTACAACTAAAGTCTGCCTACTCCCTACAGTGCAGAATAAAAAAATTTCTGCCTTCCTTTCTTCCCAGTTTGGCCAAGTAGAAACTTATCTGATTGTGATTTCAACCAAAGAGAAAGATAAAGGCATTGCCTTCACCCTTCTGTAGTAGAGTCATGGCAAAAAAAATGGTAGCTGTTAGGAGAATTGATGTTCTTTCTTGTTCAGGGCAGCCAGTCAGGAATGTTGAAACATTTTCTAAAAGAGAAAGAGTGAACTCGTTTTTAGCTATGCCAAAGTAAGGGTCGATGAGAAGAATTTTACCTTACTCTGGGTGATGCCTGATGTTGCAATCAACTCCCAGAAAGCCATGTCTGAGCTGGTTTTCAGTAATTCCAGTTAATTTTATTTAGTTATCAGTAGGTAAGAGAATAAAAATATCTTGGCTTTTTCTCTTCCTATCACTCTAATTGGCAGAATTTCAACCCAATTCTTTAGATCTGTGACTTTCATTTCTTCCTGACTGTGCCAAGAATATTTTTTGGCATCTGGCATTTTAACAGTAATATTGCTAATATTGCCAGTGACCAGGCATTGGATAGAATCAAAGTACTGGCATTGTATTTTGTAATTTTCACAGAAGCATTTGATTTGATTGACTCTAAAATGCTGATTAGAGGAGATAAGACTATGATGCTCTTGAGGATAAGTCACTTAACTCAGATTCATGACTCTTTAACAAGAAGAGCACACAGATTTGTTGTACAGGGCAAGGAATCTGGCTTGGCTGAAATGGACTGTGATGTCCGCCAAGACTCAGTCTTCAGACCATGTTTATTGAATTTATTTGTCAATGATTTATTCTTGATTGTATTAAATCTATTTTACAACTATATAGATGATGCAATGTTACAACATGGTTCTAATTCATTGGCCATGGTAAGGAAGGATTCAGATAATTTATGGAGGAAACTTTAAAAAGAAAGCTTTTTCTAATGAACAAGAAAACTGCTAGCTATTAATTTCAAAACAAACCCCAAACACTTCTTCAGCCCTTACTCGGGCAAAAAAAAAAGAAAACCCTCCACTGAAATAGATACTTAAGTCATGACTTAAGGGTTGGATCAACACAGTCTAGTTACTCTTGAGCAATTTTGTGTTGAAATGTTGTTAATTAGAAACAGGTATCATTTCAAAAGGTAAGAACTCCACTGAATGTAATGTACGTAAGCAATAGATGAAGCAAGAAACGAAAAATCTGCAATGTGCTGTCAGATGAAAGGTTGTTTAAATTTAGAAGTAAGAAAACCAGACCGCAATATCAATAAAAAGCTATGTAGATTTCTATTAATGCTATGGATAGATAAAATCCAATTTGCCTTTAGGCAAATTTTCAGATTTGTAGCTTGACAGACTATAAGAACACATCACTGCAGCTTTTATGTGAATAAGTCAACTTACTTCCTCCTCAGTGAGTCTGGAACTATGCAAATGTATTTTATGTTTGGAGAGGCCCCTGGTTATATGAAAACAATGTTGTTGTTTCTTTTAGATTTTAATTTAATATTCTGGGCCTTGGAGGGAGAAATCATCATAGACTCATTTACCCTACAGTCAGTGTGACAATATGGGAGGGTACATTTAATGCCTTAGCAGTAAGCATTTTGAACAGGCATCCAAAGGTGATAAGAACTGGAATAATCTTTGGCAAAATTCAAATGCAGCTTAATTGAATATTTAAAATCATTCACAAGGTATAATTGAGAATAAATTATGTAATGATGTGGTAGGAATGATTTGATTTTATACTTCCTTCTGCTTAGAAGTACCACAGACGCTTGGATATGGGTAGGGCAAGTTTCTCGCTGTGAAAGTCATTTGAGGTGCAATACAAAGCATTGTACGTTAATGAGGTTTTATTATCTCCTGTTCTGATATTTTCATGAATGAAAATATAAAGGTATTTATATAACTCTTTAAAGCAGGTGGTAGTTTACACCTTCATTTCATATTGGCGTCTTCTGTTGTTTTTTAATACAGACATTTTAAAAATCAAAGAGTTTTCATATGCAGTGAATTAATCATATATGAGGGTATGTGATACAAGACATTCCTTCTTCAAGGCAGAAATATTTAGATGCCTCTCCTGTCTCTTGCTTTTATGTTTCAGTTTTTGGGTTTGGGGATTTTTACATTTTTTGACCTGTGGAAAGATCCCACAGGTTAAACGTCTATGTCATGAAAACCTGGTTATGCTTGGCTTCATATTTTAAAAAGTCAACAGAATAACCTAAATCTTGGATGCATGCATTACTGACATCTAAGCCCTGTGTAAGTACTCCAAATGTTAGAATATGCTAATACTAAAAAGGAAGCAATATACGTTTATTTGGAAAAATATTGAAGTCCTGAGTGTTCATCCCATTTATCAGTAAGTACACACAGTCATCTCATCAAACTGCAGCTTCAGTGAGAATAAATAAAAAAGTTTTAACTCCAAATTTCAGTGACAGACTTTGATACCTGTTATCAAGTAATGTAATTATAAATGTTGCAAATATGTTTCCATGTACACACAGAACTAAGAAATGCATACTTTTTTCGTAACTCCAAGTCTATTCAGCCAAGGCTTAGCTCAGAGGATCTTTCTCATGGATGTTTATCAGGGTCACTCTGATGTTTGTTCTGCTTTCTGTCCCATGTCTTCACTTTACCTTTACCTGTATTGAATTCCTTCTCCTTCCATAACTATGCTAGCAAAATCCAGAAAATATGGATTCCTTTTGCTAGAATAGCTTATTCAAGTCAAGGAGCTGCTATAATAGAACTCTTCTGCCACTTTACGCTAAAATAGCTGAATCCTATCTAAGGAGCGTGTTGCCAGCATTGTTCTTTGTATGTATCTATCATGTACTCACACGTAAGTAAACAAGTCCTTTGTGTTAAAAATGGAGAAAACAATGAGTCTAGGCTGGTTTCAAAGTCAGGAGTCATTCTCAAGAGAAAAGTGCGTTCTTGAAATGTTGATGCTGACTAGTGAAGAAGGAAAATCCTGGTGGTGAGGAGGGTTCCTGTATTTAATTGCTTTAACATAGAATAGAGAGAAATAGAAGACTTGACTCCATGGAGCTGACTATCCACGATGGCCTCAGGGGCAGAGACAGGTGGCCTTCATTGCCTTATGCCTGACAGTTCAGTTGCCTTAGTCAAGCTCCAAATATGCAGACTGAACACGACAAGGGCCGCTTTGAACTGAGTTACTCCTTTTTAATTGCCAACTGTATTGACAATTCCTTTGGGAGCTCAAAATTAGGGATTTTGAGAAATATAGGTTGGCAAAACTGTGCTCTTGAACAATTACATTTTCTGATTCGCAGGTCTTATGAAAGACAATGACATTACAAAGTTTCTAATTTGAAAACAGTAGCATCAAATACAAGTGTTCAAAATTGTTTTGAAAATATTACCTTCTGTGATATCTTATCCTCCTGTAGCATGATGAAAAAGGAATCAGCCATGTGTTCGTTACTTTTTAAAACTTACTTTTTATCTAAGGATTATATAGTTTCCTTTAAATACTTGTTGACAATCTTGTTATCTTTGCCAGTTACTTTGAAGATCTTCTGAAAGGATCAGTCTCTGAGTAATAATGAAGATAAAGGTACAGAGTGTTTAGCCATTCTGTGATTTGGAAGGTAAGCAGGAACAGAAAAAGTCCATCTTAAACTGCACATGAATTATTTATTTTCCTTACGAATTCACACGTCAAAGCCCTCTCGCACATGCTGAATTTTTGTTTACTGTCAGTTAAATTTTTGCATGTGCAGGAAGGAGATCAGACTATTGGAGCTGTGGAGTTTTGAGAGGATTTTCCCCAAAAGGAGGGATCTTAAAAAACAAGCAGAGGTGAAAACGTCATGAGCAGGTCAGTTACAGATCTGTTTCAACACCTCTCAGGCAAACTAATTTTTCTGTTCAGTTTATACCTTAATTTATGTTTTGTGCAATGAATCACTGGGATAACCCTAACATTTGCATTCCATGACTTTTGAATGTTTAAAATAGAAACCTTCATGTTGAATTGACAAATGGTTTGTATTAATATAAAATTAGATTTAGGAAAATCATTTAATCTATAAATGACATCTGGTATTTACAGCTTTAGAGTCTGATGAAGATAGATGCACTACCTTACATGTTTATAATATTTTGTAAATTTGCAAATGCATATTTAAATTGATTGTATCCCTCTCCCATCCTTCAAATGTCACTGGCCCTCTAAGGACCTAGTCCAAAGCTCACTTTTATTAATGGAAAGACTTACAGGCTAAATGTATAGCCTAAAATTAAACAGAGCCTAGGAACATTCCTGAGCTCTGGAATACTAACCTTTCTACTGTTAAAGTGTTAGTGTGTTCCTCAGCATGATTTTGGCCTGTGCCAGCTAGCCTTCGGCTGACTAATTCCTGGATGTAGTTCAGGAGTTATCATGAGCCAGAGAAAATCTCTAACAGACACTTTGAGTGCAGCCACCCTCTTCTGGAGGGTGAAAGAGATTAGTAGTATGGGTGTGGGATGTCCTGTGCTAGTTGGCCTTGGTGTCTCCTCCTGAGTAGCCATAATGAATTCTAAACCAGCAAGTCGGGGGGGATTGGGATGTCACATGTTCTCACAGCCTTGCTCTGTATAGACTTCCTTGCACAGGGCTGTGTTCGGGTAGAATTGGTCAGGAGCTTTTTTTGGATTCCTTGCTTTGATCATAAAATGAAAAATTCTTCATGGGAATGTCCCTTCCAGCCCCAATAAGTGTAGAATTCCTAGTTAAGAAAGGGGACAATTCCACTAATCCATTCAAGAATAATAACCATCTGGAGTGGGGAGAGTAAGATCCTGGCTTAAAAGGATCAACAACTGTGGAACCGGTAGCCTCCAGCCCACAGGAGTGTTCCTCTGTGAGTTAGTGTGATGGTGTCTGGGATCTCAGTGTGAGGCTGAGGACAGGTGCCAGGATGCTGTTATACTCAGAGAGAGAGAGTCAAGTGGGATCAGACCTTTTAAATTTGAAGTGGCTCTTTTGAGTACCCAGAAGACTGGAATGCAATCCCCTCAGCTTAGAAAAATGGTATATTTAAAGGCAAATATTTAAAAAAACCTCCGGACTAATTCCACTTCTTTGTATCGTATTTCTTTTTCTGATTCAGCTAGCATCTTAAATGTTTTTGATTTTGATTTATTCAGAAACTTGTTTTGAATTTTAAAGAACAATATTTTAAGCAACAAGAAAGGTAAGGGTCGTATGGATGCTCTCTCTGTGCATGTGTGTGTGATTGTGTATAAATACTCCAGTAAAGGAAAACACCTATTCTGCAGTGAAGTTACATTTATTAACTATTTCTAGCGTATCAGTATTTGTTTCTTCTCTTGATGTTAAATATGTCTAGATGGAGAAGCAAGGGAGGGTTCATGAGGTTCTTTATAATGAGTTAATGTAATTAACTTTCACGTCAGGATTTAATGTATGCAAGTTTAAGCACAATGTGGGTCTTTAACCTTGTTTTACATGAATGCAAAATGCAATTATTTATCATCTTTTCCTTCCTATGCATGTTATGCACAGGAACATACAAAGCCTTTACAGTCTTAAACCTACGTTACTCCACAGCAAACTGCACTTCTATTACATATTTTCTCAAAAAGGTAGAGACAAATACGTAGGCTGCAAGTTCTGAATGAACTACACTTATGACCGAAAGCAGATACCCCCAAGATACGTGTTTGTGTACCTCTTTCACGGTGTGGACTCTCACACAGCAATAAGAATTTTCTTTGGTTATATCCTGGCCAAAAAAATGTTGTATGTTTAGTGGATCTTTGTCAGAGTGAGAAATAGTCTCAATGCATGAGAGTCAATAGAGTCCCTGAGACATCCTTGCTAGAACGGAAAAGGACATATCATTCCTTCAGTTGTGCTCATAATTTCGGTGGCCAGCATGCTTGCACATGTATCCGTCAAGTGCCAAGAATAGTCTTCAGTGCTCCAAAAAGACAGTGTCTGGGAGAACGAGTTCATTGCCAATCTGCAGAGCCAGAAAGGGCGTGCGTTAGGGAAAGGAAGCATGTGTTTTATCTTGCCTCTAATGCTGTTGCTCTGTGCAGTTCTCCAGTGCTTTTGTAAGGTTTATGGATAGTCTTGGCCTCTGAAATCATAATGTCTCCAGACACTGCTGCTTCTCAGCTCCTTTGCCAAGACAAAATAAGTCAGAAGAATATTAATGTTAAGACTGGGAATATTCAGGGAACTTCTTCAGGCTGGTCATTCTTTTTTTCCAGTAGTTTAAACTCTACTTCTTTCATCCCTATCGAGGAAACCTGGGGAAAACAAGTTTTCTAACTTGAGCAAAATCTAGGTTTTATCAGCCATAGAAAATGAAGAACAAATTTTGCCTGTGCAAGTGAATAATCTCTGTAAGGCATATAAGAAATGATATAGGCATTATTTTTTTTCCTTTTCTTCATTTTAGTCCAGTATTTGTGTCTCTGTTCAATGTTTCTATTCAATTTCTGGGTTTGCTTGTCATCTCACTTTTCTCCGCATTTTATTTAAAAAATTATTTTCTCTTTTTCTTATCTCAGCTTGTCCTATTAGGATTCTGCAGCCAGACCTGGCTCAGTTTAACTTTCACTCACACAGCTTTGAAACTGGTTGAAAATGGACTACAAAATCATCTGTTGCTAGCTAAAATGTGACTGTTAATTTCATACTCATTAAATGGTATTGTGTACAGGTGTATATATCTGGACACTGTGTGACATGATCTTTTGGGTTTGCTTTCCTGTTACCTCTGACCCTGCCTATACAATGCCTGCTTCACATTATCTGATGTGAGCAAGAATGAAGTTCCTTGGGTAGCAGAACATTAGTTTCATGCAGCATAGATGAGAATGCGGTTGTCTCATTTAAATAATACCTCTTAACGAGATGCTCTCTGAGGAAGCAAGGGGAAAATAAAGCTGTGTCTGTAAGTTATTAGCCAGAGACTATTTTATGTACGATACACAGAAACTGTAAGGAAATGCAATGTATTTGGAGTACTTTTGCCATGGTTAACAGGTTTTAAGTTCTCTATACAACTCTGAAAAAAATGTCTACAGCAACTCAGAGATACAAAATGTTTCCATATTACTACTGATAAAAGGAATCTTGAAAAGGAAAAGCAAGCAGTTGTCAAAGATCAAAAAAGACACCTGAAATAATTGTAAATATTACTAACAATCAATTAATGATATCTGAAATAAATGTGCATAAAGGAAAGCAATATAGAAATGAAATAAAATACAGCTAATACACCCAAAATTGTAAAATTGTTTTAAGAAGTGCCTTTCTCATTACAGCTGAATGTGATTTTCCAGATAGAGGCATTGTAATATGACCCTGTGCGCTGTTCTGTGTGTACAATAAAGCAAGCAAAATTAATCCCTTCCCCTGATGACCTCTAGAAATGAAAACCCATTATAGTAATAATATTTGTACTTGGGCCTTGATGTTTTTGTGCTGAATCTGAATGCCATGAAATGATTGTATACAGTGGCTGATGAGGACACATGTACAGATAATTACATAAATAATCCTCTTTATATAGGTGCAAGGTGACTTTTTAGATCTGGTATGGAAACTAGTTGAAGCCTAATAAAACTTGTAATCATTTTCTTTACTGCTAAGGCCTGAATTTTATTATGTTGAAAGGTCTATTAGGAATGTTTCCCTTTTTAACATGGAATGTATGTAACTGGATCTTGTGCGCAATTTTCCTGTTTGTAAAACTTGAATTAAGCATTGAAATTTCTGCCTAAATTACTGGTTTTGGTGTTTGCCAAAGTATATATGGTATCAAATACTATAATACGTCTTTGTTACCAGTCTGCAGTTCGGTTAACAAACCCTACTTAAAGGGTAAAAGATCTTTTAAAAAACAACATTATTTAGCTTGGAACAGGAATCAATACTCCATATGATATGGTAATGAAACACAGATTTTGTGACATATTGATGGACACTGAGAAAGTGTGTGTGGTGAGAGGAGTGGGTGTATTTGTGTGCATGTTGGAGGGACCACAATAGTACTAATAGCCTGTAAAGGAGGTTTCTGACATTTGGTAAACACATGAGTACAACATAGAGCACAATAGGAACTACAGTTCAGAAACAATGATCCGTACATTACTCTGGAATGCCATTAAATACATGTGAGTTTTCTTCTGTCAGCATTTGTATTTTCACAGGATGTAGTAGCAAAACATTAGCTTTGTGGAAAAGGAAGGCTAAAAAGACATCCACGTATTGTTTTACTATTTTGCTTTACTTTTAATACTTGTATATCTTTCTGATGTGGGCCATATATCCAAGCTGGTTTGGTTTTGTGTAAACAGTCTGGCTTTCTATTTGTCTAAGTAGTAATAAATTCCCATTGATCAGGGCTTAGTGGAAATTAGAACACCCTCCATGTGCCTCGGCCGGGGAGGCTGCTCCCAGCAGACTCTCGCTCACGTTAAAAGCCTGCTGGAATGTTTCAGAATGGTTGGTGTTGCTGCATATTACTTCACAATGTCAATACCAGAAGGCCCATTGATTTGGATCACTTTCTTTAAATAAAAGAAATTATTTAGTATTTGAAAATAGTAAAAATGGTCACCTGGTGTAAAAATAACACTAGCTCATCTCTCTCTCTTAGGCTGTCCATCAGCCTGGGAAAGCCTTGAATTATTGCACACTGTAATTATTTATTTTAAAAAAACATGTACCGTGTGTTGTACTTTCAATATATTGATTATAAAAGCCTATATTTGTAGCCTTCTGCTGAAGAAAAAAACTTGAGTTTATTAATTGCATTTTAGTTTAGATTAAACAGTGAGTATAGGTGTTTTGAAGAGGGTGACCTGAGAAAGGTATAGATACATGCAAGACTTATCAGTCTTTCAGACCTGTACTTCTCAGTGTCGTTCAAGCACCACTGGCAGAGGAGGTGTGGAGAGGTCTTTTTCTAACAGTGATTTCCATACGAGTGTCAACAGACTGCTAAAAAGTGAGAGAGAGAGGAGCTATGAAAGCAAAAAGGGCAGATATTAAATGGGAGGCAATATACGCTATGCTAGTATCTGTACACATGAAAATTTATAATTATTAAATACCTAAACCAGCTCTTTAAATCCATATTATAAGGAACTAGAAGTCAAGATTCAACTGTATGAAATAAAGATTGCCAATAAAGAGGGTGTGTTTTGGTTTTGGGGGTGGTTGGTTTTTTTCTCAAGAGGTTAGGAAGGCTGGAACCCAGCCACATATCAAAGCGTGCCATGTGTCAGGGAGGATCTTTCTTCTCTACAGCAGCAGCTTATTATCTAAAAGTATTTTCAGTATTTTCACCCAGATTGTTTCCCATCCCTTCTTTTGGGTTCCATTTTCCTTCTCCTGATCTTTCAGGATCCTTCCTGATACTTCCTCACCCCACATAAAAGCTTTGCATATATGACCTATGGTCAGTGGGTGATGAAGCCAACTGAAGGGATGCAGCTCCTTGGGCGGGCTGGGAAGATGTGATGCTACTTCTCCCTGGGCATTCATCTTTGGCATCCTTCTGGAGCTCTACCAGGCTGAGGATCCATTTTGAAATCCTAGTACTATTCTATAAAAATAATGCAGCTTTCTCTTCAAGCTTAAAATGTGTTTTTTTCAAGAACGGCATTACTCACGCACAGCCTGTTAAACGAACACTTGTGTTCAAATAACTTACTGATTATGCAAAACAACTCTGCCTGTTACAGTACACATTCAGTGCAGAAAATTGCTCTGTTAGTTGGACTGCTTTTCCCGTCACAATGAAACATACATATGCTTACAGCTAAAAGTCCAAAGGCCTGATTTACTAAAAATTAGTGATCCATCAGATTGATGGGCAATCTGCATTCTTGGTGCCTTGAAATTTCTTGCATCAGTCACCAGATCATGATTTACTAATAGGGTTTTGGGGCTTGCAAAATAGCACAAGTCTAACCACATATTAATATTTAATCTGGCATTTTAAGTGCACCTAACAAAAGACCCCAGAGCTGCTGACAGGACCCTAAATAGTGAATTTCTTAAAAAGGAATTGAGTATTTCCATAGTGGTTTCATGTGGAAATATGAAATAAAAAGAAATACATGAGTTAAGCCCTGCTCATGAACTTACAAGCTTCTGACTATATTTTCTTGAAAAACTGTTTATAGTTTGTTTTTTCATAGTTTAGCTTCTTTAACATATGACAAAGCTTCCTTTGGCAGTTTCACTGTCCGTAGCTCATGATGGCAGAGAAATTTCAAAACTCATTTCTTCATTGTGTGCAATTAAACAGACTGCTCTTTAAATACTTAATCTACTTGGAAACTCTAGAAAGGTGTTAAATGAGGGTAAAAATAATGTATAAATCACAAAGACCTCTTTATTACCATGAAATTTAGTAATTGAATCTGCACACGCTTAGTAAATTGGGCCCTCTGTGTTTTGTATAGTATCTTTAAGTAACCAAGATAGGCAAGAAACTGAGTTACGTATTGATAGTGTTTCTACCGTTTTGTGGCTTAAACAGAGCAATAGAGTGAGTTAATAAGCAACTTCTCCTGCTGCTGTCAGATGAATATTCTAATTTTACAAAACGTATATAGTGCATGTCTAGAAAAGGGTTTATTTGTTTCTTCCATTTTCATATGCCATAATTTATGAAAGATGTTCCCAACACCACCTGTAATAACAGAATGTTTATTAGTGTGCAAATGAGGGTTATAAATGATGTTGCTTATCTATGGAACAAAACACAAAAGACAACTTATTAGCAAAAGACAAATTGCTCAGCAAGTTTCAATGAGCTGCTATGTTTGTCATGAAAAAAACCTTTTATTTGCACAGATCAATGCTTTTATAATCCATTTAAAATAATATACTTGCCACTAGGTGGCTATTTCTGATCAGATCATTTTACCATTTTAATTACATTTTTAATATCCTGGCTGCATAAACAAAGATAAATTACAAGCCTTGCACAATCCGGCTGCTAGCTCAGGCACAATCTGTAATAATATCAGCTTTTGTTTGTGCCTCCTCTAATTAGATTCTGAAATCTAGGCTTTATCAATCAATAATTTTAATTTCAGAATTGCCTTTTGATCTTACATTTCATGTTTGTTTGCAGAAAATGATCAGTAGGACAAAGCTGATAATTTATGCAGAAACAATCTCTCAGCAGAGTTACAAGCACATTCCTAGCCATCAACACAACCCGGCAGACGAAGCTTGACACAGGTCTAATTAGCATGCAGATATGTGTCGCCTCATTGGCAATTCAAATTGCTTTTTTATAATGTACCTCAAATTGTGCTACTCAAACATTGTATTTGATTTCCAAAGCCCCCTGGGCATCCCATAATGTCTCCCTTCATCCTGGGTACGAAGCATTTATTGAACAATCTGCTTCGACCCTGGCTATCTTTTCGAAAACACCCAAACATCGTAACCGTGGGACCAGCTTTTCCTCCTCGTCAGACAGCAACTTGTTCTTCTGCGGAGCGCCGGGTGCCACGTCCGTAGGTTTAGCGATGATATGTTACCTTGTGAGCTCCTGCTCCCACGGTGGCTGCTCTATAGAGGGCTTCGTTCCTGTGCCACTCATTTAAAAAGGGGGAGGATGTCTACAGAGCACACATTAATATGCGGCACATAACCACGTCTCTGAATGCCAGCCTTCCATTCTTCATTAAACAAAATGGCTGGATTGCAGTGATTGTTTTCCCCTCCACATGCGCGCGCGCGCAGACACACACACCACACACGCAGGCACATACCCACACACCCCCCACACGCACTCCAGCTTTCTCTCTTTTTCTCCCTCACGCATTCACACGCACTTTCCCCCACGCACACAAACACACACACACACACACACACACACACACACACACACACACACACACACACACACACACACACACACACACACACACACACACACACACACACACACACACACACACACACACACACACACACACACACACACACACACACACACACACACACACACACACACACACACACACACACACACACACACACACACACACACACACACACACACACACACACACACACACACACACACACACACACACACACACACACGACACTCCCTGCCGTAGCGTGTCATTGTCAGCGTGGCGAGTTACGTGTGAAAAGTTGTCTGCAGCATGTGTGACACGTGAGGAGATTCCTGCCAACGTCAGGGCCCTTTTTTGCCATGCAGCAACAAGTGGCAGAATCAATGGTGTACAGTTATTCAGCAATGTAATTCATTTCACTGGCTTTGGCTTCTAGCCAGATCCGCCATCTGTCTCTTGCTCTCCCTCTCTCTCTCTCGCCTGAATTTGTCCTACATTTCATAATGTTACGTGCTTGCCATCCTTATTCTATGTCAGAGGTACAGCACGAGCCTCACCCCTGTTCCGGCATGGAGTTCTCTGAGTTCGGTGGCACTTTGGATATTCCACTTCAGTGCCATGGGAAGAAAAGGGTAAGCAAAAAACAGAGGGATAGCTGCAAAGAGAATGGTGTTCTTCTATCCGAAAGCCAGAGCCTCCGCTTTTTATTTAAAGCATTGATATGGATCTGTCTCACATGGGAACTTTTCCTGCTTCGTTAGAGTATCTTCGTTTTCTTTATTGGATGCTGGCACTGTACGCCACTGCACAGCTCCGTGGAATGCCTGCTGTTGGATACTTGCAGATCCCTGCCACCAAGCAACCTCCTGCATTGGAAATCGGGTGACTACTCCAGGATCTTATGCGTGCTTGCTGTTTGAAGCTGCAGAAAAGTGAATAATCAATTAAGTATTGATTTCTTGTAAGATTTGGTAAATTTCAAAGGCAGGACAAAGAGGATGGCTTAAGGAAAGCACTGCAGGGACTTGGCGTAAATTAGACAACTAACAGCAGTGCAGAATAAAATAACACCTCAACTGAATATTTCCTTGGAAGAATTAGCACTAGCTATTGGAAGACGATGGTGGATTTAATCAAGACGGCAGGCACGCTTGAGTTTTAACCGTGAACCTGAAAGAGGAGCTAATTATAACCACCTTTTTATATGGAGCTAATTTGACTGAATGGATGCAAATGTGCTTTATTTATGGATGAAGAAGCAAGCCTTACAGCATTGACTTTGGGATCATCGCATATGCTAAGCTTTACAGCTTCTCTAAAAGTCAAGCCTACAGTACATTTTTATTTACTGAGAAGGTATTTATATGTAAGCATAAGCTAGCCGTACAAAAGATTCATCAGAACAATGTACTGTGGCACTGAGGATCTAATTATAATTTTGCAGCATTTCATGTTTTCTCTAATTTGGTGCTTTTCAACCCTTGCTTGTGATGGGCTATAAATGGGACAATAAATGTATGATTTAAACTATTGTGATTTTCATTGTGTAGTTTATTAATCGTACTGTATTTTCTTAACTTCTTAACGTGTTTCTGAATTATTAAGCAGTAATTTATAATGAAAGAAGCAGAACTGGTGGGGTGGTTTTAAATTCATTTATAATCTTCTTACAGATCTAAATGTACAGTTTCTACCAGCCGATGAGCTCTATAATTGTGAAAGAATGTTGAAATTTTCAGATAAATGGGGCACTGACTTTACAATGGGCACAATATTGTATAATCAGTAAAAAGAGGATTGTTATGTTTTGACTCTGTGGAGACTGGTCTTGGTTAGTTAACTCCTTCTCTGCTGATAATGGTAAGCAAATGTACCTTATACGAGAAAATAGGGGGAGAATGTAATGTATTAGTTGGATGTTTTGCTAGTCTGAAACCTTAGCATATTTTTTTTTTCCATTTATTTCCATTTCTGTTACTTTTCTTTTCCCTATTTGCTTCTCTGGTTTTTGTCAGGTTTTTTTTTTTCCTCCTGTCTTGCAATCTACATTCCCTGAGCAACCACAGGAACCAAGTTACATTAAGCTTCAACACAAAGACGATGTAAGAATAATGAATCCTCATTTGCATCGACATTTGTATTCAGATTTGCCAGGCTATAAACTTGGCAGATCAAGCGGAATATTAAGTAGAGGCTTCCATGGTAAATTGCAACTCTTGCAATTGCTGAGTCGTTTTCCCTATTTTGTGTGTGTGTGTGTGTGTGTGTGTATGTGTGCGTGTGCATGTGTGTACGTATGTATGTATGTGCATAACTGTAGTGGCAGGTAAAGTCTCATGACTACTTGATTTCTGAGACGCACATTGGCCTTCTTTCTCTTTCAGTATATGATGTCAGTTTATGCAAAATGAAGGAGGAATACACCAGCAGTAAGCATTTTAGCTGAAGATATAGTGTGACATATGACTAAAGTATTAACTCCCTTGTCTAGAGACCATATGAAAGAATTCTTTAAGCAAATAGATAAAAACTATTGCAAAAGCAAACAGATCTTCTGCATCAGCTGGAGGTTTGATTTCACAGCAAGTAGAGTCCAAAGCACAAACTGTGAAAGAGCACTAAACCTACCTGCTGCATAACAGGATACACTGTTTTATTTGTGATGGTGTTAATGTATGCATGTATGTTTCCATTAAAAACTTGAGCCTTGGTATGCCTATCATCAGGTGCTCTCCACTTTGGTTTGGTTGGACTGTCTCCAGCTTTACAGTAGTATGTGTGAGAGCAAAGTTGGCCCTTCTCTTCCAGGGCTGGACATTGAACCTTTTCCTTTGCTGACATTTGTTGAAGAAGAGGTGATCCTGGCTATACATTTCCCTAAGAATTCCTCCCTTCTCTCTCTGGATGAGCCTTTTTCAGAATGAGTAATTGCAAAAGCGAAGATTTAACTTATCATTCTCCTTTTTAACTTTGTGTTATTGAAAGTAGTTTAAGTATGAACTTTGGAAACTTTAAGTTATCTGTAACATGGATTATATTATTTCGGAAGCAGTGAAAAAGTGCTCAGTCAACAAGTGTTAAAAATGCTCCAAGACTCGCATTTGCTACCCATAGATTTTAAAGTAGTTGTCTCAGGACTCCAGCAAAGTTCTCTGGAGAGAACTTGGGAGTGGCACTGGATTAGGAGGTGCAGGAAATGACCAGGAATGCAGGAAATGCTTCCAGTGCCTTCTTTTCGTACATAGCACCTCCCTACCACACTCATAAACATAAACCCAGCAAAAAGAATGCCAGTACAGTCCATAGTGTGTGTTTTCGTAATTGTTTATAACGGGCTTCTATGTTAAAGAGGTATTATGATAGAGAAAAATCCTGGAATTTTTTCTAGTCTTTCCTAAACAAGTTGAGGGGCTGAATTTAAAAACTTAATCTATGGCTGGTCATTTAGCTTAATCCATTGAAAAGCAAGCACAATGCAATGGCTAAACCTGTTGTAAACAACATTATACTGTACAATTATTGGCTATAATTTCAGCTGGGAAAGTCATATCAGCTTAGTTTTCTGTAAAAATACACAAAACACTAATACTGTTTGGATTTACTTTCATTTTGTTTTTATGCATTAGTAGAATAATTGATCATGCAGGGAATGGTCAGTTGTAATGTAGTGTTCGCTAAGGGTGGAAGATGATATGCTGCTCATGTAGAACAGTAACTTATGGCAGGCAAAGACAGCCATGCATCATTATTTGTTTGCTATTTTTGAGAAGCTTTAGAACTTGATTCTTTTAATATGGGGGAAAACATGGAATATGATGTCTCCTTCCTTTGAAAGAGTACTCTGCGTTACATTTCCAAAATGGTGCTTAATGTAGAAGGGAAAGGTAGAACTTTCAAGATATGTTTCCATACTCTGCTTCCTTATGCACATCATCTTGATGAATTAATATTAAACTTTGTTGTTTGGGTTAATATATGTACCTGCCATGAATTGTTTTGGAAATTTACCCTAAAAGTGCTAACAAAATGGTCCTTTTCTGAGAAGGGAAAAACAATATCTCATTGGCTTTCAAAAAAAAAAAAAATCCAGTGGAAAAGAAGCCTTGAGATTTAAGTTACAAATCCATAGAGAATAACAGATTAATAAACTGTAATGTTTTTGCTGGACATGCATTTACAACAGTCATTCACTAAAGTGAATCCTTGGAAAAATTAGTTCCTGTAGGGTTTTTTTTGCCCCTATAGAAAATTACCCAACTTCTTGCTGCCTATGACTATAGAACCCAAAGAACGGAGAGCTGAATGAAAAGTACTTTTAGCTCCAAAAACATTCATCATATTCACTGACAAAAAGATAAAAACACCTGGCATAAAGGAAGGTGTGAAGCTAATATTTCCTGGGAGAAACTCCAGTCTGTTCTCTGGCCTTTTATGTGTTGTTGAGTAAAATACTGGAGTGCTATTCATAACAAAAATGTACGGTGTGATGAGTATTCACCATCACTGGACAGAGCGTAGCACAGTCACCCCAGGCATAGCATACAGATGCTTTAGAAGGAAAGCTCAAAATCTGTTACAACATTTCAGTCTAGCTCATTGTGTTGCTAAAAAATTTAAGATTCCAACAACACAGAGCTCACTATATATAGTAAGGGTTAGATCTGCTGGCCCATAGAATTTAAAGGGAAGCTATCATTTTTTATAATTATTCTTCTGATCGAAGATCTTTTTGTGTAACCTACTGTTGTGATGAGTATCACTCAAGTGGAAGCTTGGTTGTCTGTTTCTATCACTGGTGTGGACTTCATCTTGGGACTGAATTGTAAGCTTTCTGCATCTGCAGGAACGTAGTTTCCTAAATAGTTTTTTTCTGACTACTTTGTGCATGTAACAGCAGTTTGAACTTAGACAATTTAACTGTTTCTGTTATATAGACAATAAACCATTTCCATTTCAAGTTTTTTGTTTCCTAGACACAAAGGAGACAGAAATGGTTTTTAAAAGAAGCAAATAAGTAGACATGCAAACCAGGGAGGAGAAGAGATAACAGATTGAGACTGGCAAGTGGAAATGATAAGAGTTAAATCTTTCTTTCCAAAGTGAAACTTACGTGTTCTCCTGCTTTATGGTTCCTTCAGTGGTATGTCTTTTGAGACACTGTATCTGTAATCTCCAATTGTGCATGCTGCAGTAATTTACAACTAATAATTGAAGGTTTTGTGCAAGATTTTCTAGTTTTGCTAAAGACTTTGCTGGGAAAGTGTAAGCCACTGAAATGTGTTATTTGCCCTACTTTGGCAGTCCAAGAAAAAGTTCATCTTTTCCTTAATAAAATAAATATGCTTTCAATACCAAAAGCTTTCACATGGCAAAGCTTTTAATTTAATTGCCAGGATTGAGTTAGCTATTTTCAGTTTCAAGCAGTCCTTCGATTACTAAAGACAAAATTGTAACGACTATAAATACTGTTAGATAATGAGTAAACTGGATATTCACAAAATTCCCTCAGACCTGAGATCTCTTTCTGTGGCTTGTTGCTTATTGCATCTTCTATCAAATTACACTGCAATCCTGTAATTTGTGTTTGTATAGCATCTCGCATAATAAGGCTCCAGTTCTGATCAGTATCATAACAAAAATAATAATAGAAATGCGTTGTTTCAGACAATAGGCAAGCTTTCCAGGGTGGTTTTTTATTTGTATAATCAACACTGTCTCATTTAGTTTAGTTGTTAGTGCTTTTGACAAAATTCTGTGGTCATTAATTGTGCTTTGAATTTCATTGGGAATTTTGCTTAATGAGAACAGATTTTGATGCAAGGTCAGCTCTCTGAAAACCATACTGACCCACGCTTCTTTATTGTCACAGTGAGTCATGTAGCGAGCAACGTGGAAATGGTTTTACTCTGCACTGAACTTGGCCAGCTCTAGGGCTGAATTCAACACTTGGGCAACAAAACTCAGCAACTGAGCACGGGGGAAGATTGAGGGAAGAAGAATCTAATTTCTGAATTTTAGGTTATTACAGTACAGAGATGAGAGGCAGGGGAAAGTTTCTGTTGAATGGAGGAGGGAATACTGGATGCTGATAAAACATGTAGAAGGAAATTAAACAATATTTTTACTGTTAACCTGATGTCCATAGTTAAAAGAAAGAACAAGAAGCAGAACACAAATTCCAGTCATTGCAACTTGCAATGTATAACTACCAGTTTCTCCTGGATCCATAATTCATGTTGGAACCTGCAATGAATCACGCCACATAGAAGTGTTCCTAAGCTGCAGAAGATAAATCTAATGACACATCAGCTATTACTAATTTAGGGCTGCCTGCTTCTGCTCTCAGTAATGTAAGTGGGAGTTTTTCTGTGGACTGTGTTGGGAGCTGTATTTGGTCTTATTCACAATACACTAAAGTTACTTGTGCTATACTATGCCACAGTCATAAACACCAAATAGGAGGTGGCATTTTAAATATCTGACATATTCTGTGATGTGCTTATGGGACCATATTCAGTTTAAAGTTTGCTCATCCTGCTCTAAGCATTTTCCTATTAATAGTTAACATAGTAGTTTATCACCATAGAGAAGTATTTGATTTCTCCTTTCAGCAAAATTGAAGGTTTTGCATAATAAATTCTCTATATAACAAATAAAATTTCTTCAAAAGCACTCTTCACTTTTTAAACCATTATAGTCCTCCTTATAAAATATAAATAAAATGCTACAAAAGATAGGTTAAAAAGGGTCCAGCTATGAAATTTGTTTTCTTCATCTTACATTTCTCAAATTCACATTAGCTTTCCTTGGGTTGACAAGTGCATTTGTGTCCGAACCAGACAGTAAATTCCCCCCTGAAAATCCTTGCAGCCAGAATGACCCTGGTGAATCTTGGATCCACAGTAGAAACATGGGGATGAACTGATATCCCACAGACATCCTTCAGGATTTTCTTGACAATTAGCAAGCCCAGTATACCAAAAAATAGATAGGTAGGCTATGGTGAAGCTGTTGGTCAGAAATCTAAGTTTGGGGAGAAAATGGGAAAAGTGAAGAAGGGCAGACCTGTGCATGTATGGTTGTGTCATAGGAGGTGTACCAGGCAACGCTAGCAGAAAGGACCTTCCCCCATAGATCCACTTAGATACAATAGCTAGAAGGAGACAGCACTCTTCTAGGAAAGCATTAGCAAAACACAAGAATATATAGAGCTTACAGTACAGGGAAATATTATTTAAGCAGTGGAGTTTTTTTAGGAAAAAAGGACAAAGTGCTTTCTAGAATCAACAATTGAGGGTTTTTTTACTCTGTTTTCACAGCTTCTTAAAATTTTCTAACTAACTACTTTGTTTTACACTTTCAGCAGTATTGTGTATGATCTTCAAGCTCCTACCATCAAAATTGTTTTTCATTTCTTATACATACTACTTCAAGAGCGCTTCTTCTCATACATAATGACTAGTACTATCTGGATGACCTGCTGAAAGCATTGCAGAATTTCTCAACGGGTTCAAAGTTAAAAACAGAGAGAAGTTGTAATCTTCTTGATTATTTACAGGGAGATCACAAGTTGAGGGAGAAGTTTATCTTGTTCTCAATAAAAATGGAGGATTGTGGGAAAAAAAAAAAATGCTTAGCATCCTGTGGGGGTTTTTAACAAGTCGTCCACTAGTTTTGTCTCAGTTATAGCTTCCAATCTTTTGTTCAGTCATTTTTTTCCAAATGAATCTAAGTTCTGGTGGTCCTTATTACTTGCATTTTCTTTCCCATTTATGCTTTAATCTAATTCTACACCAGGACACTTCCAGATCTTTACTCTTTGAAGCGTTGAGCATCTTTCTTAGGCATATTCAGATCCTCTGACCTCAACACCACATAGGTTTTGCTCAGAATACCTTATTTCTTGAAGACTCAGCATGTTCTGTGTCATTAAAAAATGGAGTACAAGGATGGTGATTGCTAAGTTTTGCGTTCATTGTCATTTTGCATTAAAGAAAAAATAAACTGTTTTTTTTAAGCTAAATCCAAGATTTTGAGGCTGGCCAGATATTTGGGATTTTTTTTCAGATTGGGAGTGCCCATTTCAAAAGCACGAGTGACAGCACTTTCTAAAATCAGGATTCTGTTCCAGCTGTGAAAAATGGCACTCTCCAATCTTTAATTTACCTTTTGAAAATATTAACTTCAGTCAATGGTGCATTTTAGATGGCATGTCTTATTTCTTTAAAAAACAAACCATCATTCATGCTGAATTTATCTAATACAAAAAAAAAAAAAAAAACCAAACTGGTTTTAATGTTTATTTTACAGTAACTATGTATTCATGTACAATTACAGCGAAGATTTCTATTAACCAGGCTGTTAATATGGTAGGAAATGCAATGCAGAGAAACCTGGTAGAGAGAGTTCTTGTTTCTGCCACTGAAAGGGCAATACTAGACAGAGCTGGCTTGAGCAGTGTTATAGCCAATACAAAAAAGGGAGGAGTTTCTTCCATTCAAAAGAAGAAAAAATATTATCTTTTTAACATCAAATCATTTAGAAAAGAAACCACAGGTGGGAATCCTGAAAGCTTACATGAGTCAGAAAGGTCAAAAACCAATTTCTGACTTGTTGAAGGCACCTTCCTGATTTTTGAAGTGTTGATTTTTTT
>NW_008794595.1:910057-935376 GCF_000699145.1 Aptenodytes forsteri | reverse complement strand
GGCCAGCCGGGCAGCTTGTTAGACAATCAGACTGCTGCATTTGACTTTTCTAAAGACTGTGTTGGCTTCCTATTTGCACCTCTATTTAGTTTAAGGCTTGATCTGTGAAGGTCTATTTGGTTTGCATTTGCTGATATCTCTATACTCTTGCCATTGTATTTATCATACAGAGCAAGACTGTTTACTGTGATGGTCTCTCAGCCCTGTGATTTGCAACTTCCAAATATGCCTAACTCCGTAGATCTTCAAAACATGGTGGAAAACCCTATATAAAAATCAGTTTTTTTCATGAAGGTGTTGACTTACAGAAAAAAATACACAATAACATTCTAGGGTGGGGATCTGCTTTTGAATGTATGGCTGTGTACTGTGACATGGCCTTAATAATACACTCAGTAAAACTGTTGATAATTGCTAAGTCAAACAAATATTTCTAAATAATGCATTTAGTTAGAGATCAGAAAGCATTAATTTTTATATTGTATCTCAAAGAATTTGTCTCCCAAAATATGTAGCATATTTTACATTGTAAGTAAAACAAGCGGAGAGAGAAAATCAAGTATAGGCAGGGGGGAAAAAAAATTTGATACCCTGCCACTTGATAGCAGTCATATTTCCCATTATTGTCAAATGTGATAGATTTTTGCTCATAAAAATTACTTTGTGGGGGAGGGGAGAAAGAAAAAGGGGGTTACTGACTCAATTACAGTCCTGATACTTCAGCTAAATGCCTTACCAAAAAATGGAGAAGATTAAAAAATAAAAATAAAAAGACCATAGAGGTAAAATCTGCTGGGAATTTTTTCCTATACGTTAATGATTTTAGCAACATCTGTCTGTCACCTCTGTAGGAATCTAGTAGCATCTCACAGTAATCAGGGTTGGAGGAACATTCAGTGCTGGACAAGAGTCAATCCTGAAAGACAGCATGCATTTTCCCATTAGAAACAACCCTCTTTTTATCTGGACATGACTGAATCATCAAATTATTTTCCCTACTTGAATATCCTTTTCTGAGATCCACTTTTATCTTGAAGCAGAAATATGCCATTCGTGAAGGGGTGAAAATATCTGACTACAGCTGCTAGATTCAATTTTCTTTATATGAAACATTCAGAGATCTGTCCTTATTTATAATTCTTATTTCACTAAAAATACCCCTTGAAGATAAAGCTTTTCATATTCTTATTCTAGTCATACTAGGAACAAGTTTAGTGTGAGTTAGTGCGTTGTTGCTTTCTTAGAAATGGATGTACCACATGTTGCACAGAAGTTTCTGTGGTATTGATTGCAAATGACCTATTGAAATTTGGAGGCAAAAAACACACACAACCCACTTTTCCCAAGGGGAAAAAAAAAAAAAAAGGAAAGAAAAGAAAATCCAAACATACTGGATTTCAACTGAAGGTTTGCAAATCATTGTGTGAAATACTAACCTTTCATCGCATTCAACAGATCTTATTATGTGACAGTATGAATCTTCTAATCAAGCTGCTTAAAACCCTGAGGCCATGGCTTGACAATATAGTAAATCTTGCTTCAGAGCTCTTGCTATAGGACTGGAAATGCCACAGCCACGTGATGCAAAGCACTCATCTGGTATAAGATCACTCTTATGTTTGTACCACTGACTTTTTGCTGGATCAGGTATCATTTTTCCTCCTACAGCTGACATAAAACCCTTATAAAAGCAGAAAGCTGATATAAATGCTATATTGCGTGTTCTGGCCAGTTCAGCAGTAATGCAATGGCATATCCACGTTTGAACAAAATCAAATTACTACCTGATAGTGCAAAAATCTAGTATAAGTGGTGGTGAAATTGCAGCCTCACAAAAAATCATTTCCTCTGTGAGGGCGTTGCTGATTTCCAAAATATCTGAAATTGCTAGGAGTGTTGCAAAGTCATATACTGAAGACTCATCATAAAATTAAAGACTTTGTTCTACATGCAGACATAGGCACCTAATGGAGCTTACTAAAAGTTTGAGTCTACAAGTTCTACCACATAACACTCAGTACTAGTAATATGAGTAAGAGTATGCAGCGTGAAATCCTAAAAATCCTGTTGCCCTGTGCTATACTGCGTGTGAAAGTGTGGGCGTTAATTTTTTTGGATATTTTTTCAGTTGCTCCTAAATGTTGACCAGAAAGTTGGAAGGGGTGACATCCTCCTACAGTATGTTCTCACTGGTTTTCACTGCCAAAGTTTTCATGATAATCATCAAAATTTATACCAACAATTGTCCCTGACTGTGCTTAATAGTAAAACAAGATGGAAAGAACATTTTCAAGAACAAATTGTTCATTTGTATGCAAACTACTTGTGCTGAATTTGTTGAAAAACTCTTGCTTTTGCCTTACGCCCACACCAATGCTGTTCCAAAATGTTCCAGTTTCAGCATACTTAATTCTTATTGTTCCTGGCACAGCTTGCAGAAGAAAGGGATTCTGAGGAGATTTCAAAGCCACTTGTGTACAGTATAACAGTTGTCTAAAGCCTAACTGAACTGTGTCAGTTAGCATCCAGTATAATAATAACATGCTTGATAGTGTTATACTTTAAATACAATTGTACACTCCTTTGTAGAATAAAATTGTAGAATGATTAACAGATGACCTAACCATTATTAGTAGTCCAACTAATAAGGCTACTTCTTATTTAGTTGCATTTCTTTAGTGCAAATACATTATGACACCCAATAATTTTATACTTGGAACTCAGAAGGATCTGCTTTCAAAGTTTAAAGCAACTGTTGGCATAAATGACTGTAAAAAGACTTTTGAAGTGGAAAGTATTAATCAAAACTGGAAGGTATTCAAAGGCAAATTAAATGCATGTTCATAAAGTTACAATTTTGCAAACAAGTTAGGTAAAAGGATGTTAAAAGGAGAAGCTGAGGAAGCAATAAAACATGATTGAAATATATAGATAAAGTAAGTATGTTGAAACAGTTTTGTGAGATTCTCAGGAGGAAGTTGAGTTTTGCCTACTTTTGCTTTTGGTGATGATGATGGTAGGAAGAGAAGGAGTGCAAGTGATTAAAGTATTATTGTAATACTTTAAGTAACTTGAATCATTTCCTGACACCTTAAAGCCTTAGGAAAAAAAGAAGCTGTAAATACCTGATTTCTGGCCACAATCAGTGACATCATAGTTCTTAATAACAGAGGCTTGAAAGAGCTGTAATTTTTCAAAACCTCTTCTCTAGGCAATGTTGGATTTATTTACTTGGAAAAGAGAACTAAAAGGTATGTGTTTGGGATTTCTTTTCTTTTTTTGCTTTGGTTTTATGTTTGGGATTTCAATGCACCTGGGTATCACCAAATGCGACACTACTTCTACCCTCAAGTCTTACCTTACCAGTGTTTGAATGTCCTTGATCTTACACAAGTGAGCTGGAAGTCCATCTGTCTGACTGTTGCAGTGACTCCCAGGCAGCAGCTATGGTGATATTCTTCCCAGCTATTATGAATGTGCATCGGATAAAAGCTTTTCTTCTGCCTGATGCATGTAAGGTGATGAGGAATCCCAGCCTTTCCATTTTGGAGAGTGCAGGCTGCCTACCAGTCTGACTCTTCTCTCCATCACCCACAGAAGAGCTGGAAAGAACATGGTTGAAATCACCCTCCATCTGAAGCTGCCAAGCCTTTGTCTACTGACTGTTTCTGCTGAAAAGCCAAAACAGGGGCTGCTATTTTTCACCTTTTCTGTGATCACTTGACATGCAGTTCCTGACTTCAGAGGTAAGTGTCATGCCATCTTACAGTAACGGCTATCAGATAATTCTGCATGAGTACAGTTTTAACTATAAACTGGAAGTAGTTTAATACACTTAATAAATAGATCTGACCGTTGTCCTTATCCTGGTTTTCTGTAAATGATGCTATCTATAACTCTTTGCATTTTTATGCACTAGCATAATAAAATTTTAGCTAAATTTTTCTTCAGTTTGGCTGCTTAAAGAAAGCGTGTGTGCATGTCTGCCTGTCTGCCTCTGTCTGTCTCTATATCAAAATAAGTTTTCAAGGTGGTAATGTGAAATATACAAATAAAGAGTTCAGAGATTGGCTGTAGACCCAATTATATGTCTCATATTGAAAAAGAATTACTTGGCTAAATTTGTCTCAAAGAGATTTTTGCAGCTTTTCATGTGTATTTTCTGCCAATAACAGACATCAAAATAAGTGCAAAGATCTTTTTTCCCCCCTAAACTTCCAAATTAAAACATTTGCTCTCACTTCCTTCCAGTTCATTGCTCTTTCATAGAATCATAAAGTAACTGACTATGTGAACAAGAAAAAAAGTCTGATAAATATTTGTATTGGGCTCTTTTCAATCAGAACTTCATAGAGATGTTGTGTTGGAAGGGTCCTTAAGAGGTCATCTAATCTATCCCCCTGCTCTGTAAGGGATCAGTTATACACAGTGTTACTGACAGACATTTGTCTAACGTTCTTAAAAAATAGCCACAGGCTTCCTAACCTCACTGAGCAACCTGTTCCAATACTAATCTTTAATAAGAAAGTTTCCCATAATATTTGAATTAAATATTTTTCTGATGCAAATACACCGATTACTTCTTTCCTTACCACCAGGGAATATGGAGAACAATTGATCACTCTTATAACAATAATCCATTTATTTGACTACTTTTATCATTACTGTTCTATCTCAGCTGTTTGATTCTGTTGATTGTCTCAGTGGGTATCTATATAACATTGGTCTCACTGGTATAGAGTTTGATCCTGTAAGCTTTAATAAATATGGATCTTTGCCAGTGAATCTAATAGCACATTATATGTATGTATATATAAATATATTGAGAGAGAGACTGAAGTTTCTAAGTGAGCAATCTGTAATAAGTGTAAATATTCAGTCACTATATTTCACAATTTCAGAAATTACGAAGTACAGATAATATATATATTTATATAGTTGATAACTTTGACTTTCCACTGTATACATATATGATACTACAGTGTGTGCAAAAATTGTACAAAATTATGAATAAACTAAGAATACAGAAATTCATTTTGTATCCAGAAAGAGGTCCTGTGACTTTGGGATAGTCACATTCCGCCTAGTGACCAGGATATAAAAGTGTGTGTCAGCTTCAGGCTAATTATTGCATAGTCAAACATTGTCTTTATGTGTAAGGCACAAAAACATACAGACACACACACAGAAAAATCACAAACCACTTGTGCTTCTGAGCTTCTAAAACAGAAACAGAGAAATACCATTAAAAATACGTGCTTCAGTTTTGTTCAGATTTTTTAACCAATGAACTTTGGGCAGGTTCACTTTTTTTTTTTCTTCCCCCTGAACAGTTCACCCAACCATCATCAAAATGAGTTGTAATGAAAAGAACTGCAATATAAAAAAAAAAAAAAAAAAGCTTTGAAAGATCTTAAAGTTCTGAAACTTTTGATCCAACACATGTTGTCCACAGGCCTTCTTAAAGAGATTTCCAAAAGGGGAAATATAACTTTGGGCAGGTTCACTTTTTTTTTTTCTTCCCCCTGAACAGTTCACCCAACCATCATCAAAATGAGTTGTAATGAAAAGAACTGCAATATAAAAAAAAAAAAAAAAAAGCTTTGAAAGATCTTAAAGTTCTGAAACTTTTGATCCAACACATGTTGTCCACAGGCCTTCTTAAAGAGATTTCCAAAAGGGGAAATATATCCTTCTAGAGTACCAAATACAAATCTGGAAAAAAGGTCAGAAGGGGAGCAAGCACTCTCATAAAAACTGGAACATTTGGGTCATTTTCCCACAATACGATATATTTTCAAAGTCTACTTCTCATTTTCTGGCTTCTACTTTTTATATTTGGTATTTCATAGCAATTTATCTTTCATGTCACATGTTAAAAATAGGATTCCATGTCTCAACAAATGAAAAAGTTGTAAGATTTCATCGTTGGTACAACTCCATACTCATCGTTTGTATAGGATTAACACGCTCAGAAGCACAGAGATACTGAGCTACAGCTTCATCCTCCATAAAAGAGAGCGCATTTTTATTCAGGGAAAAGTAGTATCAAAGTACTTTCTAGTTCTTTGCATGCACTTGTTTAAAGAAACTTTTTCTCTCTTTCTCTTTCCCTATATGCCTCCTCTGCTCACCAATGTAAGAGAAAGTAACGCTTTGATTAACTGTTGTCTGTAATATTGTAAGACTTATATTCTCTAAAGATATGTTTGGACTCAAATTTGTAAAATTTTTGTAGAACACTGTCTAATGATCCAATCAATACAATACAATAATATTGTCACACGCAATTCTTTATTTTTCTCTTTTGTGTTCAATGCTGTGGCCTGAATTTACAAATGCAGTTCTACTTGATATGTATCTGTAGAGAAATAAAAGAATTTTGATACTTAAAAATGACTGCCTTGTTAAAAACCTTACTCACTCCTCATTTGATCTTCTCCTTTGAAAACTGAAGTGTGACAAAGATGAAAAAGGTTCTCAGAGAAGGGCAAGCCATAGGCAGCATTTGAATACCTAGGGATCTGCCATATTCCTATACCAACATATTGGCTTAATGAAAAATTGAATAAATTACTATTTATTGATTTTTTTCACTGTTTATAAGTTGATGGGAGAGTCTGTAATGAGACCATGCCATTATAATAAGATCATAAATGAAACCCGTCCATGAGTTGTTATTAAGGATGCATCCACATTTTCATTTTAGTTCACTTTTTTTCTGGACTGTAACTACTAAAAATGTCTTTACTGTGAAAATGGCTGATCTGTATTTTGGGCCCATTTCAAAAGGTACGTCCATGTTTCCTACTGCTTGTACTTTCCCTGATGTGAGGTGGTTAATAAAGGAATAACAGAAAAGTAGAAATTCCCTGTGTTCTAGAAGGCAGATTGCAAAGGACAATAGCTGAGACGTGGATCTAAGTGTAGTGTGTCAGTTGGTGATGACAAAGAACCATATTAAAACATCCTTCTTTAGACACATTGTTGTAAAAGAAAGCATTTCACCCTGGAGGGAGCTCTGTGTTGAGTACATTATGGTCTGGATGACTCAATCACAGCCCATGCCTGAGCCCTGGTGCTACCCATTCAAAACCTGGCTACACTGTAGACAGGAGACCAGTGCCTATCTTCCAGATCAGGTTTCTTCCGAGCATGGAGTACTCAGAAGTGAGGGTAACGCTGAAGGTCTCGGGGCTGAGATGGCACTTAAACCTATGCACTTTGGATCCCATCCCAATACCCTGTCATATGAACTGATGGGCAAAGATAAACTTAACTGGAAGAAGCCTAGTTGCAAGCAGTTGTGGGAAGAGAAAAAAATTAGGTTGACTGAATATGCTTCCAAAAGGAAAGAAGTGTAAAGCTGGTGGAACATTTTAGAGTTTATTTGACTGGCATGACTGAAACATGAGAAAAATTATTTTGGAAGCTGTACTTTTTGGAAACTAGAAGGGAGCATGGCCATTTCAATGTATTGGCTGGAACCCTTTTTAAAGGGTCTAAAGCAGGTATGCGTAAACACTTATAATGTCTGTTTCTGACTACCAGAGTGCTTCCATGTTATTTTTATCAAGCTTTGTACATGATTACTAAGATTGAACAAATCCTAATGCATAATCTTAAATACAACTAGGCAAAACGTGGATATGACTTGCTAGGTTTTAGTCATATTTTAAACAGCAAGCGTTTAAATGATGTCAAAAAAAAAAAAAAAGAAAAAGAATAATCCATGTCATGTTGTAAAACTAAGATCCAGAATTTAAGGGACCAAAAATGTTTTGGTTTGGTGCTATCTATGGTATTCCGAAATATTTATAGTACCTAGACACAAAAAAGGGTGCATTTAGAATTGCACATCACTCTTCACTCAGAAGTGCTTTATTTTGTCTAAGTCACACCCTGAACATAATTGTAACATAGCATTTGAAGTTAATTATACCATATCTAGGAAACACCCTGGATTTTATTGCAGGGCTGAATATGCCAAAGGTTTGGGTGCTTCCACTGCCAGCAGCTAGTATCACAGTAGGAAAGTCCAGCTTCTGGCAAAACAGGATAAAACAAGAATTTTTATAGACATCATGAAAATATACATATATTCATGAGTCAGTGGAATGAGTCACAAAAACCGTGTTTTTGCTTGAGAGGAAGCAACTTTAACCCATATTACTGAGTCTTAGATGGGTCAGTCGTATTTTTTTATCGTAACTAGTTTTATGACACCCTTTTCCTACTTCTCTATTACCTACCCTGTGAATGAAGATCATGGCATTCTCAGGGTTCCTTTTGATCTGGAAAACTCATATCTGAGACAGCAAAGTGCTTACGGTACCACTTTCAGCTCAAAGAAAAATAATTTCCTTCAGGAGGAGAAACAAAATAGTGTAAAACAGAAAAAGAGCTGTTACAAAACAAGCATAACACTAGATTGTATAGGTTTGTTAATTAGAAAATTATGTCTGATGCCTACCTTTTCTAGCTGCTGCTTAAGATATTCACCAGTGTGACACTTTTCAATGAAATAGGGGATGAAGTGGCTAAAGCTCTAATACGCTCTGAAAATTTAGGACTGGTATTTCTGTTTCTCCGAAAACTCTGGTGCACTCCTGAGCCTTAGTGTGACCCTCTGAAAAAAGCACTGTAAGAATCCGATTCTTGTCTTACTTTATGCACTCTCACTCATACCTTTTGCAATGTACTAGGCTGATAGAAAAGTAACTGGATCCATAAGTGTAATCAGCAACTATAAGTATCACAAGAGCAGAAAAATGTTCCTTAGGTAAATTTGTATCTTACATAAAATAACCCGCTTCGAAAAAAAAAAAAAAAAAAAAAGGAAATGCAAATACCATGATTAAATTCTTTACACTTTACTAGTCTTGGGTTGATTTCCCTCAACTTTTTGCATGTACATACAAAGTGTATACAATAATCCTTGCTGGAATTTGTTTAGCATAGATTTGGTGAATACCAACAACAGGAATTTTATTACTTTGGTGCATAAGTAATTGTTGCAGTGAAAATTCCTGGGTTTTCAAAAATAAATGGTGCATAAAAGCTCAGTTAATATGTCTGAACTTGTTCAAGAACGTGGCCCAGCTCAACCAATGGAACTAGTTTTTTATTCAGCAGAGACCTCTTAAATTCATTGCCTCACTGCACAGTAAATCTGTTCTTTTAGCAGGTTTTTCTTTTAGCAGGTAGTCAATTAAGGGGGGGGACAGGTGTCCTCATGATATATATCTTTGCAGTGAAGTGTATGTTCTTACAACATTTCTGTTATCTTTAAATTTCATCATATATTATTTAAAGAGTTGTATCTTAACTAAGTTCATGATTCCTATGATAACATGATTATTTTTTTAAGCATATAGATGGTGAGGGGAGCATACCTGTATTAGTTAGTCTCTTTCTTTTAACACTCTCAATTCTATATATTTTAACCAGGGAAGAAATATACCCTCTTCTGTTTGTAATTTTCACCCTCTACTCTTCCATTAACTGGTATATGCACTTCAACTTAATATAGATAGATAGAGGAACACCTGGTATTGGTATATGCACTTCAACTTAATATAGATAGATAGAGGAAAAAGTTATCATTTAGAAATTTAGGATAAGTGGCAAATAGAACATTTAAAATGTACAAGAATTACATTGCTGGTCTTCAATTTTAGAGGAATTTCATAACCTAAATGTATAAAAGGACATAGATGCATTTGGGGTGACAGAACACAAACAGACCTGTAATGTTTACCAGATTAATTTTTAATTTCTGAGCCTTACAGTGATGACACTCATTGCTGTAAAGAACTAGAAAAAGGACAGCAGATTCTTTCATCAACTGTATGCCATAGAAGCCTAATTTTTAATTAAATTCCCTACAATTTAGTGTTCATAGAAACCAAATAATTGAAATATTAGATGATTCTGAAATGTAAACCTTATTTCTAATGTAGGCATTAAAATGCTGTTATAAACAACCATTCTATTCTTAATTGAATTTTCAAAAATCTCCATTATTTAAAAAATAATAAATGTACTAATGGAGTTTGATAAGATTACTGTAACCGAACACTGCTATAAGCTCCAAATACTAGGAACACTGCATACACTGCAGATGAATTAGCTGTTCTTAAATTAAGGAATATTACAGTCAGTAATGGTATGACATTCTTTTTTATGGCCATGGCTTGGGTTATAATGTGACAGAAAAAAAATGTAATGTTTCCAAAATGACAGTTTTTAGATTTGTGTTGCCTGAGGTAGTTCAGCTGAACAATAAACTATAATTTGATTGATGGAAAATTGAAGTGGTTCATCTAACTTGCCAGGCTGTCTTACCCAAGGCTTTGGTTTTGCATGTATGATGATGTATCACAGTTTTAGATATAATGTTGTTTGTATTATACATGAGATTTTTTTACACATAAAAATGAAGACTTCATTACCAAGTAAAGATCAAAATATGCTATGGATTAGCAAGGAATCAGATTTGTTTGAGAATGGATTTGTACATCAAAATGTGCTCTCTTTGTGAAACCAAATGATAAATAACATATAGGACCAGAGTGTCTTTATTTTTATGAGCAAATCAGCCATATCACCGGTTATGAAATTATTAAGTTAAAGGAAGGGTGACATCTGCACCCAAGAGAAACAATCAGAGAGTGGTAGCTTTTCCTTTATCCAGAATTAATGCTGTGAAATAACACACTGGTCAGCAGAAATCTTTTAGAAAGAGCAATAACATTTTTATAGATGTATTAATATATACTTAAGGAGGAAAAAAAAAGATGAATGAGAAAATAATAAAGATGCTATTAAATACATATTGGTAACATTTATATAGGGTTTGGGTTTTTTTTTAATTACTATGCAGTGTGTGTACAGCAACAGCTTCAGAAAAATTACTCTATAATATCTTTTTTAGCATCTGTGAGGACAATTTTGAATTGCTCAAACCATTCAGTCACCAGCTATTTTTTCCCTTAAATATTTTGCATCAAGCAGGATGTTTGTCCTCTGCTCTTCTGCCATCAAACTAGTAAGACCAGCCATCTCTGGACAGATAAAAATAAGACATGGCATCTAGTTTCAGCTGCTAAAGGAAGCAACATTAGAGGAAAGGATCATATAGCTGGGAGTATGATTATAATGTCTTGTTTTTATTCCTTTTTTTCCCCTTCATTTTCATTCGAAAGGAAAGGCCAGCTGTTGAGCCATTTTGAACAAGGGTCTTTCTTGCTTTTTCTCTTCCTCCCTCAGTACATGAAATAGCTAATATTGGCTTTCCAAGTAAAACTGTAACACTTGAACTTGAAGAAACAGGAATACTACATCTCTCTCTGCCATTTATTACCCTGCCAAACACTAAACAAGGCTATGATCAAACAGAACTGTGGTAATCCAGTCTTCTGGGAGATTTAATTGGCATACTACACTCTTTATTTTTTCTACAAAATGTCCTGAATTACAGACGTTCAAGAGTTGGGGCTTAATCAGCAGATAGAGCTTCTTATTATTACACAGAAATGCAGGAGAATTGTATTTGAGACTATTCTTGAAGTAACAGAAGATCTGTCTGTAATGAGATTTCCAAAATTACTGTAGGGAATTCTCTACAGTGGAAGTGCTTTCTTCTTGGGTCATTACATTGCCATAAGTCTTAATTTTCCAGGCATTTTACTCCTTCTCCCTCTGTGTCATGCTTTTTATCAGGGTTCAAATCTGGAAATACAATTGTCTTTTCAAAACTGCAGCTTAAAACTGAACCATGCATTCAAGGAGATGAACAGAGAAAATGCATCAACAGTGGGATTGGTCTTTCTCTGTTAGAAAAACAAAACAAAACAAAAAACAGAAGAAAGGTCAAAAGAGAGCTTTTCTGTATTTTACAAAGTAAACCAAAGACTAAAGGAGAAGGAGCTGCAAGATGAAAACTGCTTTTATTTAAGGAATATGCAGAGAAATCTAATTATGGAAAGAAAGTAAGGATCAGCTAGAAACATAGGACTGAGAAGACATTTTGGGTCTTCTATTCAAACTCACAGACAGCACATCATACAATCCCTTTTATAGAGTTATTGAGCTCTATCTGAAAACCATTTAGGGTAATTTTTACTGCAAGTCTGTTTAGGAGGCCATCAGAGTCTTACTGCTTGGTAAAGCAGTGAGTTAGGAATGTCCTTCCAGTTTCCAGAAAAATGTGGTAACTGACAACTTATTTCCAGTTCCTCAGCTGGGAATAATCAATATAATGTTTCATCTGAAGTAGCTCTTCTTTCATCCTAGTATTACTAATGGTTTATTGATAGACATATCTATTTTGGGAAGTCATCCGAGGAAAACAACTGAAGAAGGGTTGGTAGGAGGAGTATTAGTTGATGACCATGGGGTCACCACTGTTTTGGAGCCATGAAAAGGCAAATTTACAAAGTGAGGGGTCAGAGCCAGCAATAGGGAACGATTCATAACAGTACAGCTTGGTAATGGCTACAGTTCCTGTTGCCATCATTCAAGGATTAAATGAAACTAAAAGAAGTATACTAAAGGGAGCAAAAGCAGAGGAAAAACAGCAGGAATGATCCGCTTTTCCTGAGAACATCAGAAAGGGAGAAGAGAGAATTAAACTAAAAGGCAATATTGGTCCAAGTAATAGTAGTGTGAAATTGGTCCTGAGTGTCTTCAAGTTGGGAAAAAAAGGAAGTTCTGAATTGGTTGTTCACAGAAAACCTTGAAACAGTCTTCTAGTTGGAGCAGTGGGGTGAAAACCGACCTGCTTTTAAGACACTTAAGACACTTTACATCTCCTGGCAAACTCCATCCCAGCTCGACTTTAAAACATTATATTCTTTGTTATCTTACTTTTTCCCCATTATTTATATGCCTCTGATTATATTATATTATACAGGTTTTGAGGTGGTTATGCATACTTTAATCCCCTTTTTGGAAGGTCTCTTCTCTTTATCTGTGACACAGATTACTGTTAGATATAACACTTTTGACTTGGAAAAGCTTCAGGCCTCAAGTTCTTGAGCTCAGGTTAACCATATTCAAGGTTTTCAACTGAACTGACTTTACTACTCAATTCCCATATCAAAATAGATCCTTCTGAAATCCCAAACCTTACCTAATGTCCTACTTTTGTGTATTTTCCCTTTAATTTAAAATGAATCAATTTTTTAATTAACTCCATGTTAATTAATTACTTAAAGTTATTTTCTCCAAAAGTACTTCTGGGGGACAATTGATTAAGAAACACATCAGCTAAACACATCTAGGAATACAGAGTTCCTTTGGCTATTAGTTGCATTTGTTCTCCAACATATACCCTGAGAATTAAAATTTCTCAGTGTCATAACTGTTGAGAATAGTGTTTCTCTCTGTTAATTTTACAGATAACTCTATCCATAGGCACATCCATATCTGATTCCCTGGGTGCAGAGAAGACTTCTATCATTAACTACCCCAATGGAATTTCACCAGCCTTCCAAAAAGTGACTTGGGCCCTGGAAGACCCCTTTTAATACATGCTTGTTCCTTCTTTTTTTTTTTTTCTTCCCCTTCTCTATTTTATCATATGCAGTGCTTTTCTGCCATTTTTTCCCTTTTTGTCTGTGTTTCTGGATAAACCCAGACCTGTATTTCATACCTGTTTTCTTCTCCAGGGAACTGACCAACCAAGTTCCTTTTATCCCCAAATGTGTGTTTCCTGTTCTCTGTCAGTAGTTCAGGATTCTCGACTTTGCTGTACAGGTTCCTGGCGTCTGAGACTACTTCAAAGAACATTAAAAAAACATTCTGTAAAATGAGCTAAAAAAAATTTAAATGGGCCTATGGTAGTAATTCAACTGCCATGGCACCTCAGCGTCTCACTAACTTGCAGAAAAGTTGAGATAGGAAGCTAGTAGTATCCAAAATTTTCAGATACGGAAAACCAAGGCAGATTGATTAAATGTTTATCCAAGGTCATACTGGAAGTTCATATAGAAGTATTTACTGCAGTTTTCTTGTATCTCCAGTCCCATGCCTTAATCAGAATACCTACCTGCCCTCCATCTGCCTGCAAAACAGAGTATAGAAATATTATGGGACTGTTCAAATGACAATAGGAAAAGAAGACCCTCAATATGCAATGGCCTGTCAAACTTTATGACAGTTCACCCTTCACTTTTTCCTGGTAGTTATTGTCACAGCCATCTGTATGTTAATTTGTTTAAAACATAGTTTGTAGAATATGCAACCAAGGATCTGATCCTTAATGTACACATCTAGATTCTTTGAGCTCTTTGAACATTAGAGAAAAGCAATCATTTGTGACTTTTTAATTGGTGTCAGTTGGCTGTATCATTGTTACTACATGACATATGTTACAAGGACTGTTCCTGCTGAAGGTAGGTGCATAGAATGTCACTTTACATTTTTTGCAAGTAGCCAGTATCTCATCAGTTTTGCATAGCACATCATTAGCAACATCACACAGTGTGACAGTATATTGTGCCTAAATATGAAATGCGGATTCCTAGCTGAAAATATATTATTTTTAGGTTGGAAAGCAGTTTCTGTATCATAACGTGTGTTCCTGAACCAAAATGATTCTGTGGTGTGTCACAAAATTGCAAGCTGACAGATTCTACAGAGGAATCTCTTACATTTATTCACATTGCCAACACATTGCAGAGTTTCTCTCTCATTTGTTTTGGCCCAAGGTCCTCTTAATCCTGTATAAGTGCTAGCAGGCTATTTCCAAGAAGGCAATACAGAAACAGATTTTTGTTTTAAAGATTTTTTTCAAGTACCAAATTTCCATGCCTTCTTTCTAGTTGATTGAAGAACATAAAAATTTATGTTAGTTCCTATTTATATTTTAAAATTTTATAAATTTTTTAAAAGAGGTACAGCTACAATTCATACTATTTCTACTTTTCTCTGCCCTCAGACAGTGAGAATATGTGCTGTCCCACTCCTATTAATTTGAAGAATAAGAATAGATTCTTTGATTTTAAGACCAGGTGAGTCTGTTTATCCTCAGGGAAGAATAAGACATGATGTGAAATCTTGGATTCACTGAAAGCACTAGCAGTAACTTCTGCAGAGCTGGGATCTCTCCCATTGTTCTGTATGTAAAATTCATCTTAAATATGCAGGAGATTCCTGAATACATCTCAGGCTTTAAATTCAACCAGCCTTTTCTATATCACAGCTCACTTTCTGGTACTGGATGATTTTGAACCCAGGCACATGCTTGCAACCATTAGTAAAATGTTTGTGAAATACAGTAAATATTCAGATTGAAAAGTCCACTAACTCAACAGAAGCAATAGACTGAAAATCTTATTATAAATAAAATGACAACTGTTATAATTGTATATAACATAAAAGGGCATGCAGGCATATAGACTTAAAATTCCTAGCCATAAGGAACTTATAAACCAAAATCAATTTATATAAAACTTAACTATAAACATATCTCTAAGTTTAAAGAATTGTAATTACAGATTCCACATTTTAAGGAAAACAGCATCAAGGCAACATACCTCTTTCTCTTTATTTAAAAACACAGGTGAGATCTATATTAAACAAAAACTTGGGAACAGGGAAATATCAGTGGTTATATGAACTGATTTTCTGCAAGAATGAAAATTACTTTTTTTAAAAAATGAATCACCAGAAGGTGATATCCGGATAGGATTTGTAGAAGTAGGATTGATCCTCATGACATCTCACAGCTGTAACTAAGAACGTGTAAGATGGTTTTCCCTGGATATAAATGATGAAACTGACCTTATGCTAACCAGAATATCAAAGATCTAATAACCTTTCTGAATGATCTGTTGCTTAAACCAAATTGCATTAAACCAAACTCAGAGCAGGAATGTGACAATTTGTGACCAAGTTTCAGTTTCCTATTTTGAGACATCAAAAATTCTGAGGGCCTTCCAAAAAAGCAGCATCTTTCATTGCTTTCAGGTGTAAAAATGCTAGTATGAGACATAAACAAAGATCTCTCACAGGGACAAGAGGTAAGTTTGAAAACCAAATGACATTGCAAGGCTCTCTGCCCCACTGGAAAATTGAAAAACAAGGGACAGTACTTATATGAATCCCTTTCTTTTTTCTGAGGCCAAAACACATTTGTAAAACTGCAGCCAGAAAACCTAGGAAAGGCTAGTCTGGCACTCAGTATGGAGAAGCCAAAGCTGCAAAGTACCAGCCTTGAAATGCCTCAAAATGTACTCAGATCAAATGCACATGATGTCTTCTTCAAGATACACTATGGGGAAGGTTACACAGAAAAAAAATAACTTTAAAAAAAGTACTTGTTTGGTGCTTAAAGATAGCTGTGAAAAAGGATATAGAGGGGGCATCCTGCCTTACAAATAACAGAACCAAAAGAGCAAATAAAAAAAAAAAAAACCACCAAGGAAAAGTCCTGGAGTACTCTATCTCCTTTTGATACCTTTGTGTGTTTCTTCACACTTGGTTGCTCTTTAAATTTCTCTCTCTCCAGTCTGCTACTGCTGAGGCAATTATCCCAGGACAGTCCCCCCTGCAGATGTTGCAAGGGTTGCCTTTGACCTGTTGGTGCATTTATAGCTGCCTAACTAGCCTCCCCAGATTGGGGAAGTAGAGAGCTTTCCAAGTTACCCAGAGGGGTTTGGGCCCCTATCTTCCTGGACAAAGCATGAAGATGACTGTAATGAAAAGAGTCTGGCACACACTGAAAATCTCTTTGCAAGTGGAATTCAAGATCACACTCTTCAGCAAAAGCATATGATATCTCTCATGCTAACAACTTGGCTTCCTTGCAACATCCCAGTGGGGCCATTTTCCCTCTTCTCACATTGTTATCCACAGCCTCTAATGCTCTGCCCACTTGTTGTAGTTCCAGGTGAACTCTTCCTTAGCCTGGCAGAAATCATTATAAGGCCAAACCATGAAGGAAGATAGAGCACAGCGTATACCACTTTGGGTTGTTGGTTTGTGCAGCACCTGTGAAGACCATTTAGGATTAAGTGAGCACTCCTAGGCCATGGGCACTGACAACAGAAAATCGAAATGAGTCACTGGGCAGATATGTTTTGCCTGTGTGACTGGAATCACTTGCATAGGTTGTAAGCGTGGTATGGGAAGCCATAAGTCACATCACTACACCAGGAGTCTATGAGGAATGAGAACTCTAATGTGAGACAGTGAGTAAGGTCCAACCTGAGGAATGTTTCCTGCCTATGTCCTTGATTTCTCTTCCATCATTAGCATTTCAGTGCTATTCTCCTTAATCCTCTTGATTCTCCTCTGCCACACTAAGCACTACTGATTCTCTGAAGTTTTGCCACTGCTTGTGACTGGATGTCCAAAAATACTCAGCTTAGTTCTTGGAGCAGGTCCCAAGGAAGTCCATGCTCTTCTCCATATTAGCTCAGGTAACAGGGGTACAGAGTCAAGATACAGAACTGGCTCAGAGTCAAGTGCCAGTACCTTATTGCCAAATGATGACAGCTGACTCTTCTTCCAGGAAGAGGTAGTCTGCAGCTGTGGGATTAGTCTTATATTGACCTGATTAGCGGTTGTCTCAAGTGGACTGTGGTCTTGCAACAAAGAAAAACAGCTCATAGCTGTGGATGGTTAAGTCCTGTCTTCCCTGGATATATTCTTGGGACATGTTATAACATTTCTTCATGTCCTCTAGCTTAATCTGGTACTAATCACTGACTGTCTATAACTCTGTTGCCTCAAAAACACAGCACTTTAAAGATTCACTTGTAGGCAGAAACAAATAGGGTCATCAAAGCCATCATTGTTGGCACAGTGATTGGTTGTACTGCTGCAGCGGCAGAATCTGAAAGACCTGTGTAAGTATTCAACTCTGCCTTCATATGTGAAGATGTTTCTTACAGTTAAAAAAAAAAATTTCCACCAGGTTAAAATTATTTTTCATCGTGTGAATCCTTCCCAACATTATTAATGGTAGTTAGAAAAGAAGGGACTAAAACTACTAGATAAATGAGGCTTTATTTAATTTATTTATGACAGTAGAATGACAGCAGACATCATCTCTTGAAAGAACATTTGTTATAGATTCCTTATAGAATTAAGGAATGGCTAAAAATTGTTGTCATATATTAATCTTTGGTGAAGAGATCTAAACTGTGAGAAGAGATTTGAATGCACGTTTAATAAAAGCATTATGCCTTTTGTAACATTGTGTTTGAAGGAGGCAGACATAGGAGAATTGATTGAAATCACAGTCTTATGCAAGTAGTTATGGATTCTGCAAATAAAAAAGTCCAGGAGAGAATGAAAGGTCCTTATAATTGTAGTAAACTCTTTGGAACATGATGTGGGCCAAAGACTGTAACTTTGTCCTCATACAACACTCTTATTCAAGAAAAAACATATGAATATGTGTGTATTTAATGAAACATGGATTTTTTTTCAAGGAAATATTCATTATTTTCAGTGTCATTACAGTCCATTTCAGTCATGGACAATACATTGAACTGTTTTCATGAGCTGAGGCTTCTGAAAGATATTTAGAGATTAGTGCTGAACTAGATACAGGCATCACAAATACAGAGCTTACTCTGCACGTCTGAGAAAGGTCAGTTATCAGAAAAAGTCTCTCTCCTCCTTTTCTTTTGAAGATAATACCATGACACCAGTCTTGAGGTCTCATTTTTTATCAGTTAAGAAAATTAAATACTTTTTTTTTAACAAGTATTTCGTAATTCATAATCCATTAATGATGTTAAACTCTCTTTCTCAGCACAGAGCTTGGGGGAAAAAGGTGAAAGAGCTAAAATTCAGAAAAAGAATGTTGATATCACCAGTTCAGTCTCGGGGACAGACACAGGCAGAAGATTGAATTTCTCAATGATTTATACATGTGTTTAAGTTATATACGTAGCAAAGGTGATACAACTCCTTTTTTTCACTTTCACATTCAAGAAGCAACACATTTTCTGCTCAGAAGTGCAGCTAGTCCCACTTGTCCATGCCTTTATCTAAACTAAACTGTGTGATCTTGGTCTGACAGGGAGCCACAAAGAAATTCTCAGTGACTCTTCTTCAACAGCATATTAAGTATATGAGACTGAAAAGATCTTTGCATTAGTTGGTGTTTCTCTTTCCAGTGCTGAGGTCCTGTTTCGAGGTCCTGTTTCAAGGTCCTGTTTCTAATACTAAAAGTTTCATTTGGTTGAGCCAATGTATCTCACATTATATTACTTATGTATATACATATATGTATGGGTATGTAGTAATATGGATATATGTAATATACCCTGCATATATACATATACATATATATGTATATACAAGTTCAAACCTGCCCTTGAGTCCAAATTAACCTGGTATCCAAATTAATTTGGCATGGTATGTTTGCACTTGAGCATGGGCTTTGGCAAACCTAAGAGACATCAGGAACCTATGTCCTGCACTGTAAGCCTTAGTGCCTGACTGATGATTTCCCCTCTGATCAGATGCATAGTCAGATTACCCCACTCCCTTTATCCTGAAAAGATTTGCGACAGCCTCCTGTGGGTTTTGGGCCCCTCACTACAAGAAAGACATTGAGGTGCTGGAGCGTGTCCAGAGAAGGGTAGCGAAGCTGGTGAGGGGTCTGGAGAACAAGTCTTATGAGGAGCGGCTGAGGGAACTGGGACTGTTTAGCCTGGAGAAAAGGAGGCTGAGGGGAGACCTCATCGCTCTCTACAACTACCTGAAAGGAGGTTGTAGCGAGGTGGGTGTCGGTCTCTTCTCCCAAGTAACCAGTGATAGGACGAGAGGAAATGGCTTCAAGTTGCGCCAGGGGAGGTTTAGATTGGACATGAGGAAAAATTTCTTTACTGAAAGAGTGGTTAAATATTGGAACAGGCTGCCCAGGGAAGTGGTTGAGTCACCATCCCTGGAGGTATTGAAAAGGTGCCTAGATGCGGCACTTAGGGACATGGTATTGTGGTGGACTTGGCAGTGTTAGGTTTACAGTTCGACTCAATGACCTTAAAGGTCTTTTCCAACCTAAACTATTCTATGATTCTATGTTCTCCAACTCTTTCCAGGAAGCAGCATTGCCTGCAGCAAAGGAGAGCCCCGATGGCTGTGCACTGCTCTTCTGAGAAGGAGCACGGTTAACGCTAGGTGTGTGTAGCCACCAATTGTGACCCAAGCAATGGGCATACTTTATTTCACCATCAGAACCACATGTTGCCATCACAGAGGCTTCAGAGGTAGATTTCTTCTCTACTTCTGAGTTGTTTAGCTTTACCACTCAAAGACTGTGACCCCAAATTTTTTCTTTTTTCCATCTCTCCTAATTCCAACTGAGGTCACACTGTCATTTCCACTCTGTGGTAGCTGCAGACTGACTAAGCTGCCTGACATCTGTGAAGATAAGACATTAAGAATTAAAAGAATTCACTAGAAAAGTAGAATTTGTTGTTCTGATGTGCTGGGACTGTTAGTCCTAATTATGTGTATTTGGTTTTGATGGTGCCATGAGGAGGATTGGAAATGTCTAGGGAGATTATAGGTAACAATCTTTTAATGGTCATCCAACATTTAAAAGGTCTGAGAGAGCTGTTAGGTTATTTCCTTTTATAAAATTATTTTTATCTTTGATGGGTTATTTTCAGTTTTTCTGACATTAATATAAAAAACACAATTCACTGTCCTGAGTCCCTATTCCAAAAAACCTCACTACAGCAAAGCAAATAGCTGTAAATGCCATCACAAAACACCTATGAGAAGTCAAAAACGGTTAAGACATTAGGTCCAGCCCGTAAGATGTAGTTACACAGTGATTCCCTTTCATATGACTGTTACACCTTTGTAATTGTAGCTCTGAAGAGTCAAGCCTCACCCAAGGCTTTACTGCTGAGTTCTGCCCCAGCTTGTTGGGAGCACAACAGTGCTCCAACTTGGCACCACTGTCCTCTGAACTCCCTTTATGGATACAGCTTGAAGTGGGGAAATCATTCCCTCTACCGTAGTATTTTTTTTGCTTTCCCTATTAAATCCATTATGAATTTTACCTCCATTTCACATTGTGCCCACATATAGTGAAGAAATTTCCTGTCCTTGCTAGAGCTTGCTAGTCTTAAAACTGTGGAGTCTGTGCTTCCGCTATCTCTCTGGAAGCTGTATGATGTAGATAATATTGTTGACCTGTCTAATGCTGTTAAATGGTCCCTCCTAGTCTGTTTACAGTTTTCCTGCCAAGCTGGGATCAGAACTATGACCTTTTGCCCCACCTCATATGTCTAAGCCTTAACTTGTCAATCATACCAGATTTTCTGCTTTTGCTGTGTTTCAGCAAGGTTATTATGGTGTGCTAAGGCCATAAACCCACTTACTCTCTTGTGGAAGTCCAGCACATATGGTACTACTGACTCCTCTGATGCTTCCAGCATGATATTCTGTTTGTCCCTCGCAAGATCAAGGAGCTCTCTCACCCTCCTGCAAACAGGAGCATGTAAGGCATAAGACCCATAGTCTCTTCTGAGACCTCTTGACATGCAAGTAGAGATTGCTATAGTTATTTGTCTTCTTATCCCTACTTTTGGCTTTGTAGGTCTCAACATGACTTTGGCTGTCCAAATAGACCCTCACAAACCTCTGCCCATTCTCTTGTCCTCACATTGCTGGTAATGATACAGGAAGATCTAGACACTTCAGTCCCCAAATCACCTCCAGAGTACTTTGAGGGAACTCAAAAAACATTTGTGTTTTGTTTGTGCATTTCCTGATGAATTTTCTTCTTAACCAATCTCAAAGGGCCATCCCATCAGATGACTCTATAATTCAGAATGTACTTAAGAAGATACAAAATATTTTGTTTTGAAATACAGTAGACATGATTCAACAAAACAGCACCTAATATTATCTGTGATCAAAAATAGATGAAAGGGGAAGCAGAAGAGCATACAAATTGGTAAAGAGGCCAAATAAACTTTTAGCTGGTCACTTGTTTTGTCTCTAATGGTGGACAGTACCAGATGAGGCAGAGGACATTTTAAGACACTATGATGTATAATTATTAAACTTTGCTCATACAAAGTTTCTTTATAGCCCCTATCATGACATTCCTTGAAGCAGGAATCTCTCACTTTTTTTTTCTTTTTTTTGTTTTTTATTGCTTTTAATAAATTTTACCTCAACTGAAGAAGCAGCCTTGCTTGTAGCCTTGAAAGGCTTTTTTAGGTGGAAAGTTAATTGAAAGTTAGTAACATCATGGAGAAATATAAGGCAGAGGAACTCTGTCATAAAGGCCACATATCCTTCTTGGATATTGGAGTTATTTCTTTTTTGTTTCTTTTGGTCTTGTCTTCCAAACAGGTATTTAAAAATATATAGTACACACAGTACTAATATCTTGGAGAAAAGAAATACTGGAAAAATCCCACAAAATAAGAATATTTCTGTCATATATCATATGAATTTTTTATGCTTCTGAACAAACATACTATCCTACTCATCGTGTCTTGTATGAACTTGTGAGGGTCCCAGTTCTAAATACCAGCTATTTTTAACTTTATTTCTGTGTTTTTCCTTTCATATACAATGCATTTAATTTATCTTAGGAGTCTTTTAAGGCACTATTTTGTACAGGTGCTTAGGAAGAGTCACATCAGTACTTTTAATCTTCTAATTATGTAGCTTAATTTCACATCTGGAAGTTTTATCGTGCAATAATTGAAAGACATTTTTAATCTGAAGAGAAAAGGGAGATCTTATTCAGCATGAAATCAGACTGACATGGTAACATTTGGATTAATGAATTTTTTGTTAATTTTAGAAGACTTACCTTCCAAAGTAATTTAAGGTTTCTGTGTTTGTTGATATTGCTTTTTAATGTGACAACTGTGACATGCATTTCCACAACAGATGGATTAATGTCATTTTTTTAAAAATTACTTCACCTAGACAGGTGTTTCCTGTATATGTTTGACATGAAATTAAACATTTCTCCAGATGTTCTGTTTGTAGCAAAGCCAGTTAATTTTATTAGAACATTTAATCACAGATCAACAGCATAATAGAAATGCAGTCTATGTGAAGCAGATATTTAACAGAACTTCCTAATGTGGAAGAATCTATGTATGGGAGCGAGGTACACAGTTTTGTAGGTGAATCCCATAAATGTATTGATGTGGCATGCCACATTTTCTGAATTTAGACCTGAAGTCATGTCATTTGCTTACCTAAAAGAATTTTCACACAGGATAGTTATTTTTGATTGGAGGATATTGATAGCACGTACTCTTCCCGATGTTTACCCACATATATATCATCTCACTAACCTAAGGTAGAATTTAAAAATAGTGTATTAGGAATTATAAGAGATTCCTTATCTTTGAGTGTGGGGAGTCTTGCACTGTTTTAATGCTTGGTACCCTTCCGTTAATCTAGAGTTGCATAAATTCGCAAGTAATTGCCCTGTTTGCAATGCATGCACTAAGATCTTTTATGCCAACTTAAATATTCATTACATGCCTCGCTATTCTTCCATTAAGATTAGCTATAGATTTCCCATTAATTATTACATCAGATTTATTCATCATTAATAAATTAGATCTCTGTGTTCTGTCACAGACTGCTTGGGCATCATGAAACAGGTGAAGAAAAAGCTTGAATGTAGCCCTGGCGATTCCAGAGTAAATGTAAAAATATTTATAATTTTTTACTTTGAAATATTAGTTTATGTATATGGACTAATAACAACTTAATCCCCTGTGATGATTGATGTTTTTTGTTGGCCCGTCACCTCATTGTATAGAAGTTTGTTTTAATGAGTTTCTCTAATGAATATTTTATATTGATACTTGGATGAATGGCATATGGTAAATGCAAGGTAAATTACAGCTCTTTAAATAAATATTTTTCATAAATTATTTATTTTGTGATGCCTGTATTGGTTAGATGTCATGTCAGATGAAGACTGGAAATTATTTACTCTAATACTTATTTGAGAGTTGAAAAAGTAAAAGACTTTTAATTATTAACAAGCTTCCAATATACTCGTGTAATTTATGGGAAACTACCATAAATTGTGTAAGATTACAATTTTGTGAGGACAGTTTTATTGTATCATGCAAAACAGAATAATCTCTTGTGTCTTTACAAGAAATTTTATTTATTCATACAAAAAATATTGTGCTGTTCCTGCTAAAACCTATTTTGATGAATTTCTGGCTTCCGAAGGATTATGAGTTCTTGTCAACTGTCGTTATTTCCATGATAAGTTCCTGGTTCTTTTTAATGGTGCCAAAAATTAAAATTAAAAATCAACAAAAACATACGTAGTGGATTGAGTGTCCTTGGTTTGTGTTGGAGTCCATGACTTACAAATGAAGCTGCAGAACACAGCTATTTCAATGCTTAGTAATGATCCAGTTCTAGATCCCCACTGAATTATTCCCATTGTTATTATTCTCACTGAAATTAGAGAAAGCTGCGAGCATTTTAGCATCTTTCAGAACTGAACCATTTTTTCTTTCAGATATGCCAATGCCTACCATATAAAAACAAACCACACGTGTAAGAGCCACTGGAACACAAGCACAAAACTGCAACAGTGTCTAGATACTGTAATCTTTAAATGTGCCGTGTTAGAGATGAATACAGTTTATTTGTGCTCACCTGAAGATAACTGGCCAAAAATGGGAGATTTTAACTTTAGACATCACCTACTATGCATACTCCTTGAATACTAGGAACTAATTTCATGACTAATATAGTCTATATGCTTTCTAGAATAAACAGAAAAGAGTCCTCAAAAACTGTGAGTAAATCACATCTGTTTTCAAGAGATTTTTATACTTCTTTAATCTAAATTTATAATTCAGGGCATAATTCTGATGTGGAAGTTTTTCTCATATGTATACATATACAGTGGTCTGCTTTGCACACTATTCAGGATGGTGACTAAATGCATGATCTAGTCTTTAGTGAATAAAATATTTTGAAAGTACTAATATCACTGCAGACAGAAGTCTTTAAGGAATAGTCTATGAAAATGGTACATAGTGGATATTGATTATACAAACTAAGCGAAAGTGTTAAGGCACTTCATGTCATGGGGCAGCACTCTCATTGAGGTGAATGGCATGTCACATTGGTTTTTCAATTGAATTGAGTCTTAGTCTAGTGGCCAGTTCAAAACTGAACTGGTTTATTATGTCTTACAATTTTCTTCAAGGAAAGCTAGCGTTCATTTGTTAGGGAGACTTCTGTTACAACTGATATTTTGAGTTGACTCAAGTAAACTTTCCAATAACTATTTTTAAGACAGTGGGTGCACTTCCTGTTACATT
>NW_008794595.1:870057-905057 GCF_000699145.1 Aptenodytes forsteri | reverse complement strand
TAGGGTTAAAAAGCTTTGACAAAGCACCATAGGGAAGCTTGGATTGCCCTTACCTACATTGTACCTAGCCTTGGGATAGATAAATACAGTCTCATTCTCTAATGCTACTGACTGCCTCCAGGAACACTAAATTTTAAGAGAGGAAAACAGGAATCCTGTATTTCAAAAGAGGTGGAACTAAGCCATTGTTCACTCCCCTTAAAAAGGATATTCAGTGGCCAGTTCAGATTGCCCTAGGGACACCTAAAGCTGCATTAAGTACTTGTGAAAGTGAAAATCCACTGGGAACCCAATTCCAGTGTTTAAACCTCAGCATGAGCCGTGGAGTTCCTAGCAGGGTTCACTTTTATATGTCTTTATAACCAGGTTCAAAACTTACTGTACGTGCAGTAAGGATCTGCTATTCCAGCTAACCTATGGAAACACTATAAAGAGGCGGCCCCTTAGAAAATCACTAACATGAAGAGAAAAAAGCAAACATTTATTTAACTACATCATGACAAAAGCAGGAGAAACGGACGGCGGTTACTTAAGAACTGGCAGATCCCTTTTACAATGTTATGTACCTTATGCTTGACTAAGAATATTTTTAACACCGATTTTTGTTTTAATTGAGGAATGATAAGAAATCCAGGCTTGCTCCTGAGCTGTGTAATAAATAGAGCTGACGAGAAAAAGCTGTTCCACTTCACAAGAACTGGAGGATTTCCAACATTTGCTTTTATTTCACCTTGGATACTCCAGGGGGGCTATGGTTTTGAAACACTGTACATTCAGAATGACCAATGGCTGAAAATTATCACCTTAGCTAAAAAAATAAACAACACTTCTCATTCATGGGTTACTGGATCACTGAGGTCTGTGTGTTTGGATATAACACTGGCAGCTTCAAGACCTGTTAACATTCCAATCGTTATTTTGTGAATTAAAATAAATGTGGGTGCTGAAGTTCCTGCTTTGTAAAATATAGATATGTGTCCATTCGCCTCATTGCTATGCTGTGAAACCCATAATGGGAATTGCTGTTACTAAGATGGGACAGCAGAACTGAACAGTCTCAGACATCATTTTATTGTTTGAGACTGTCTCTTACCAGCTCACTACTTCAGCTCAATATGGAACCTATATTTAAACATTTTTCCCTCTAGGTTTTGTGGCAGTTTCATTCACAAAATTGCATTGAACCAGCAATTTTTCTGCTGATAATGTATAGACCTTATTAATTTGTAGACCTGGATTCTTTTGCCAATACTTAGTCTTTCATTCTGACCCTGTGATTCTCAAGCATAAACTGGCTATTAAAAGGCATTTCATAATTCCATCTGAAACTTCTTCTATTGCTTTCTCTCTTGGTGATTCTGAACAAGATCACCATCTTGCCTGCAACTCATGACCATAATCTGGCCACATTCACCAGTTCCAGCCTTGCTTTAGATTTTTTCCCCCACTGTATCTTTTCAGAGTAACCTCTAAAATGTTATTTCCTATCCCCACTCCCCAAAAAAACCCAAACAAACAAAGAAGAAGACACCTTCTCCAAACCTCATTTTGCTGTTCTTCACAAAACCTGATGAATGCATTCTTGTCCAACTTGTAACCAAGGATGCTGGACTACATCTGAACAACATCACCCCTTCCTTCCATATTTCAATTTAATATACGCTGTTATTGGTCTCAAAACTCTTTCTCTGGACTATGCCTTTCCTACCTGACTTTTATGCAGTAATGAGAGATTGACTTCTACTTCCCATCAGCCCATGATGCTTGTTCTCATTGCCTATTTGTTACATTTTCTGCCATCTATTCTTCCACCTATTCCTGCTACCTGGGAGATGCTTCCCCTAGCCATAAGTAACTCTCAAGCGTCTTTGAAAGTTGTCTTTCAAAATTTTCAGCAATACAAACAAAAATGTTGACAACAGGCTGCAAGTATCCTAAGGTCATAGTATATTATGCTGACAAATTCTGTTCCCCACTCACCTTTGTGTAAATCTTACCTGCTGTGTTTTGTTGTAAGACCGTTGGATGAAGGGGAGGGCATTGTTTTGCTATATGTTTATGTAGCACTCAGCACAATAGTGTCCTGGTCTATGATTTGGGCTGCCAGGTACTCTGGTAGTGCAAATAATATATATAAGTGGAACACATGCTCCTTGGGCACAGACCACATGTGAGGTAAATAGGATTACATCCTGCAGGTTAAAACTAGCCTACTATGGTAATACAAAAATATACACCAGCCACATGACCCAAGGGGATCTTCTTGACTGCCTCTTGATAATGCAGGCTACAGAGCAGTTGTCTGACCAAAGGAGAACTAAGCCATTCTTGAATTTCACACCTTAAAACATCAATGCTACTGAGGCAGGAGAAATTTCCCGTTAAATGATTCACAGACTTAATCCCTTTGATATTCGATTGGCTGACCACAACTTAGCACAGCATGCTGCTGGAGTACATCTTTAACTCTGACTCCCAGAAAGATCTCTTTCCCACTGGAATTCTAGTGCAGAGACCAGGATTAAAAACAGATCTCACTGGGATGGGAGGAAGGTACAAGACTGAGACCGGCAAGATCTGGTTTATAAACTCCTGTCTCTGCCACATTTTAACAGTCTTTCTTTGTGTTAGTCTTGGAAAAACTATTTCATTCCTTAATGTTTTAGTTCTTCATCCGTGAGTCAGTGATGATAGTTTTTCATTCTCTCTCCATCAGCTTTTACTGTTCGTCAGGCTGCAAGCTATTCAAAGTAGGAGCTACAAAGCCCTGAATGCTAATCTGTCCAAAGATGAAGCCTCTATGATCTATCAAAATACATATGTTAGGGATATAAGTAGAGCTGAGCAAAATCATTTCATTCTTCTAAATATGGATGCAAATTAAGAGGAACAGAAATGTGTCTCAGAACAAAAAAAACAAACAAACAAACAAAAAAATCAAACAAATAAAAAACCCAGAAAAAACTTTCCAAGAGGGAGGGAAGAAAAAAAACCCAAACCTGTCCGTACTGAAAAAGACAAGTTTTCCCTATGTATGCTAGGGGATATAACATGAATGCTACAAAACCCAATTCTACCTAGAACTTCAGAGGAAATCTTCTGACTTTTCTTCCTTTTGTAGCACTTCCATTGTGCCTCCTTCAGCTTTCAATAAAATCAAGGTTTTTTTCTGGCCACCATTAACTTGTACAGAAATATATATTATGGGCTAATCCAGCTACTTAAAAATCACCCCTGAAAATATGGCTGAACTCCCCAAACTTTCCTGTGGCCACGAACAAAGGAACCTGACTCTTAAAAGAGAAAACCAAACAAACTCACTACTAGATAAAAACAAGGAGGCATAAGACTTCAGAGCATTATCACGCTTCACACTGGCTACACTGTTAAATCCCTGTCAGAGCCCTCACTTGCTGTTGACATCGTCAAACCCCAAGCCCCAGATGTGGAGCCACCCAGCCCAGTCCTTGGTGCCTCTCAGGCACAGGGGCAAACTGTACAGTGCAGACAAGGCTGTGTGGGGAGCTTCTCCTAACTGCACTGCAGGCATGAGTTGCTGAGATCTGTTCCCATCCTTGGGATGTAAGAGTTTACAGGGCTGCCTGCAAGCTGAGACTGGTGTCTGCTGCATCCCAGGAACAGAGGCAGGGAGGAGCCCTTGTACAACTGGGCTCTGGTATCACACAGTAAGTAGCAATTAACTGCACAGCCTTCCAGCTGAGGCAGAAATGCAAATACAAGTGCATGCCTTTTCTCTTCCAGTCTTGGGAAGCAACAAGCACCCAATTCACATGGGTAGTATGCGGTTGTCTGCCTTCTCCCAGAGCAAAAGATGAGCACTGACAGGTGGGAGGTCATACCGTTGGTTGCTCCTTCTCCATTGAGACCAGGGTCTCATGATACTGGAAGGTAACAGGCACTTGTCTTAGCACTACTAATTGCTACCTATCAATCGATATTGGTGCTGGCTTTTTGAGTGGTTTTGGGTTTTTTTCTCCTCCCTTCCACTTCCTCAATGGGCTTCAGTGACCCGAAGTACTCAGCTAAGGGGTGCTGGTGCCTCCCAACAGAGTGGAACTCACTTGGTCTCTGGCTAGAGGTAGCGAGGTCCAAACGTGTGAAAGAGGTGATATGAGTCAGCGCTTCCTGCTTCTCAGATTCTGGTACCCGATACCTCATGGCTGAAACTGAGGTACATGAGTGCAGCAGGCCAGTTGGTTTGCCAGGCTTGAAGGCAAAGTCTCTTTCCAAGTAATACATTCAAAGTCCATACGGCTACTGTTAATATAATGGAAGACTCTAAAAACACTGACCGAGTAAATATCTGTGCCTGTATAATTAATCATTTTCTCTACAATGTGACAAGCGGTGAATGGATTCACAATGGTCTTTCTTTAATACCATTTCTGTCAGAGATGCCACAAATTTCGCCATCACTGTGGAATATTCCTGCAATCCTGTCATATTGTATCTTATAGCCTATAATATTTTTAACATTAATATTGAGACAATAGACCAGTTTTTGTCATTCTTCATCTAAAGGCACCAAAGTTAATTATTAAAATATATCTGTGTGCAGATAAAATCTTATATTCCACAACCCAGTGATGGACTATATAAACTGGATGAAAAGGCTTCCCATAAATATTACACTGTTTCCCCTTTGTGTATAGATAAAAGCACTTTTCAAACCATATTGGGTTTAGATGGTTAAAGAAGACAAAGGCAAAGGGACAATATCACACAGTCATTGGCAGAGTTGGAAATAGAAATCTGACTCTGTTTTATACTCGTTTGAGTTGATCACAGCTGCTTTGATCATTGCAATCCAAGGGTAGCATACACAGCTTTTACATTTTAACTGGGGAAAGTGCCGCTGAACTATGCCTTTTGTGGTACAGCTGAGCAAAGAGAAACAGCCAAGGGAGATAGGCACCTGAATCTGTGCCTCCTTTGCAGGTACTATCTGAGTTTCTTTTGCAATCTTCCTGTCTAAAGGCAAACATGCAAAAAAAGACAATACTGCTACATTTCATAATAAGCCAAGCATATTCGTCTTAGCTTCTTTGGTCTTCTGACTAGTTCAGCCTTGTTAATAAAGCTCATCCTGCCTCAAGTCATGTACTGAAGCCACATATCATAATTTGGGATGCCTGAAGATGTAGACAAAGAGGGTTTGAAACCATATGGACAAAATTCCTCTTAGACAAGCCAATAAATGCTTTATATCTGTATGTGTTAGTCAGATACAGTTGAAGTCTTTAGTGATGTCATCTGTCATTTCACCTAAGGCACTGCTGATATATTTTAGAAATACTGAAATCTAATTCTCTAAATTGTAATTATCTTTGCTTTCTTTAAGCATCTTTATATCTTCTTTCAGAAACTCCTTAAATAACAAAGAAATCATATACATGGATGTAAAATATTTTTCATATTTTTGGTGCTTTAGAAAAAACAACAGGCTTTGATACAAATCCTATGGACCTCAGCACTTTGAGTTCCAGAGGTATTTATCTCAACATGTTTTGAAGTCATCGCCACTGGAACATCTTTCCTCCATGGAAAAAGCAAAGCATGGAAGTTTGGGCTGAAAAAGACAGAGTCCACTGCATGCTGCTGCCACTTTTGTCTGTATTATATCACCAGGCTTTTACACAGGATTTTGGTAGTGAAGGAATAATGAGCCTAGAACAACACACTGATCCTAATCATGCAAATGCAAAAACTGTTCCCTATCTCAGTCTTTCCCAAGTATTTCTAGTCAGCAAATATAGCAGTTTTGGGTGGAAGAGCAGAGGCAGTCAGTGATAGCAACTGCAGCATATATCTGACTGCTGTCATGCTACTAATTGTGGCTTGGGTCAGAATGGTGGAAAATGACCAAAGCTGTCAAACAAAGGATATTAACTGCAGAAGTGAGCTGGTTAAAAGGAATAGAAATGAAAATACAGTAATAAAGAAAAAGATAAGGGCAAGAACTAACAGAAAGTTTTAGAAATGCTGTTATGGCCATTTCTTTAGATGTCCAGAAGCGTCTGGATAGGATGCCATTTATGATGATATTTACTAGGACAAAAAGACAGAGGAAAGATATGAATGATCTGGGTGGACATCGTAATGCAAGACAGCTCAAAAGCATGTATAGAGAAATGAAGTAATGAAGCTGGTTAAAGGGGAAAAAGCAGTGGAAAGGCATCATTTGAGCCTTATTGTTACTGTCTAGCTGATGGAGGAAAATTAAAAACAAACAAACAAAAACAACCTGAAAAAATCCCAAGAATGTACAGGACTGAATAACAGGTGTCCTTCTTTTGTGTATGAGCAAGAGAGGGACATCAACCAGAGCCACAAGTGTAGCCTATGTGTGTCATGTACAGACTAGACATCAAATACACATGATTTAGAATGTACCAGCTGACAAACAGTGTTGTAGATTTTTCCCCCCACATTTTCAATTAGCTCGGTCTGAACTGTGGGATTAAAATTTGACAGTAGCCTACATCTTTTGAATCACACCGTGCTTTTTTATATATATACTGATTGGACTTCTGTGTGTGTCAAAGGAGAGTTTGTTAACTGTTTGATATTTGTTCTCTTTTGCTTCCAAGAACAGCAGGCTGGTAGTAGTTGGTTGCAAATATACAATGGTTGGTTGGTTGCATTACATCCGTAGCTACTAGAAGTATAAATAAGCTGTATTCTTGCAAGGATGCACTTGCTTATGCTTCTGGTCTTCCCAAGAAGTATATTCTTTATGCAGAGTCATTAATAAGGAATGTCTTCCATCCTTTTCAGAAACCAAGGATTCCTCGCAGGCTAGGGAAGATACTTCTCACTGCTAAGCTGGGAATATTCAAACGTAGCATGACAGACCAGCCAGCAGCATGCAACTCCTTGCCTATGGAATATACTGAAGCAGTATTACCAATGGTGAAGGATGTGCTCTATCGAGATTAAGGTCTTAAAAGGAGAATATAGTATCTCCTTTCACTGGGCAAGGAAAAAAAAAGATGTAGGTCTTATATGTTTAAGCTATGCACTTTGTGTCCCTGTTCCAAATATGAACTTGCACAGCTATATCAGCTAAATCAAAAATCTGCATTTCATTTCATACCACAAGACTTGGAAAATGTGTTACTACTCACCTTAAAAGACAAGTTTACGTACAATATCTCGAAAACTGTTTGACAACAGAAGGTCGGGTGTGACATATATTTGACATCCTAAAACCTCAAACTAGTAAAACTTTGAGGTCAAGCAAAGGTAAAATCAGAATAACCCTCTTGAGATTTTTATTGTGTATGATAGGACCACAAATAAACTTTAAGTCCCCCAGCTTCTAACATGTCTGAACTTGACTGAAAGCTAAAGAGAAAGCTTATCTATTGATTTTCACATGTAAGCTAACTGGTAAAATAACCTTGACTCATTAAAGATGTCAGTGTTGTAGATGATTTGGATATCTTTGTCATTTGAAAATAACATATGGATAATTTACTCAAGTTGAATTATTCTTAAGTAATTTTCAATGCTGCAAAGCCTCAGATTTTTCACCTTCACGATTACCCAGAATACTCTAGCATTAATTGCAATATTCAACAGTGCTACACAAAGAGAAATATTTCTTTTTACACTTATAAGTTTTACAGTGGGTTGCTTATTGAGATTTTGCCAGTGTGTGCACAAAAAAATTGTTATTAATAGGAATATATGATTCAAAATTGCAAATTATTTTGCAAATAATAGGTCTGTTGTAAAATATCCAGAATGCCTTATGAAAGAGTGCCAGTGCTTGCGTATGTGTAGTATAAATATTACCTATCTAGCCTGTCACATCTAGTCTGTGAGGAGACCAAGATTTTATTTCTAATTGGTTTTTTTATTACTATCAAATAAAAAAGCTCCGTTCATAAAAAATGATTAGGGTTGTTTCACCAGAAATGTCGTGGTCTGGGATTGCACCTTTTCCTAGGAAAAGTTGCCATCTCTTTTCTTACTGAGAAAGAATTAATCTTTCTCCACATTTGGCAGAATTATTTTAGCTATGCCTCTTGATCTGTTCAGCTTCTAAAAGGATACAAGAGAGTCAGCCAATAATAAAAAAAAATGCTCAGACTGCATGGGATAATGAAACAGTAGGTTTCATGCTAAAGAAAGTTCCCTTATAGGAAAAAATGTGTTCACACATACATCAGGTATGACATTGGTATTCATACTCTACATAAGTAAACTTTTGGGGCAACTTACAATTTTCAAAGGATAAAAATAGGTGTTCCTTATCCTAAGGCTTTAGGGCAGCTTATTCACCTGAAGTGGAAGATCTATGATGCCCTAAGTATGAAGATGATACAGAGAGTGGGTGGGCTTGTGCAACAGGAGCTTTGACGTCCCAAACAGAATATGATGTTTGTGCAACATTATCTTTATATCTGGAGTATTTGTAATTTCTGCATGATTTTCATGCATATTTTAAGTGGTATGTCACAAGTACAGCAAAGATGTCTGAACCTCAGCATGCTTCAAAATCAGAGTGCTGTTAGTTTGTATGCAGATGCTTCATAGCCTCTTTAGATTTGCTCTTGTATATTTGTATCACAAACACAATATGTGAATTGCTGATGGATTTCAAAACAATCAAATGTAAATTAATTACTCTTAGTTCTAAAATCCTTAAAGGTCTGTGTGCAGACTTTGGCTAAGAAAGGCAGGAGTGCTTAGGAAAGGAGGGAAAGGGGGAAGGAGGCTGGGTAAACGTTCTTTAGGGATCTAAAGGGAGAAAAGTGATTTGCATTTCCAGGGAGAAACATGATAAGAGAGTTTGGCTTAGGAAGCCGTTGGGTGAAACTGAAGGAACACATTAGGTGGAATTTGTGTCTGTGCTCTTGCCAGTACTTGAGTGGAACACCACAAATCCTGAAATGAGACTTTGCTGCGACTTGTGACGCTTCTAATTAAGTCAGGCTGTGTTTATGGAGCTGTGTCCAGAGCTGTTTTCCTGTGCTTGAATTATATTGGATCTCTCCTAGGAACGACTCTCTGTTAAGTTAGTATTTTGCTAAGGAACACTCACTGGGAGTTTTAAGATTCTCCTCCATGTACCAAAGGGAATACTTGGTGAGGAATCCAGCATTGGTCTGAATCAGTTAAGAGCTCTGCAGGGTTTTTTTTTGCCCCTCAAAGAATCACATCAGGGACAGTCTACAAAAGGAAGAATCAACCTGTGTGAAAGAAAAACAATGAAAATAGCTTTATTCGGTAAAAATAAAAAACTTCAAGGCTTGTTTTCTCATTAAAAACTTCAAGGCTTGTTTTTGCACTAATTTCTACTGAAGAAAAACAAAAGATAGTGTCTGTGACCAGAGTTAGGAGAAAAGTTGTCTGAGTATTGACAGACACCACAAAAACTGGGTTAAAAACTCGATGTTTTGAGGAGATATATTGTTCTTAGAACAAACATTATTGCAGAATGATACAAACTACACTAGGGAAATCAACTAGAAGGGCAAGCATTCTCTGAATATGTGGCAGCTTTGAAGAAGTTGGCAGGAGTGTATCTTTTTGGGACAGTCATAGATCAGGCATTGTGGGATAGTAATGTTTATGACATGAAATTGTCATCTGTGAAAGCTTGCAACCTGTGCACAGACACCCATACACACACAAGTACTTTAGCATTTGGAGATTAGAAAAGAATAGTCATATAAACCTTTGTTGTAACAGTAGGGATTCTATTTTTGAAGTGGCAAACAAAATACACAGCAATTTTGGAAGAAAGCTTTTTTTTTTTTTTTAAAGTATCCATCTGAAGAAAGTGGGGGAGCAGTCCCTGAGTCAAATTGTATATAGCAAAGACATATTTATACTTTAAAACAATGTTATGAGATACAAGTTTGCTGCAAAAGTCTGCCTTCAGCAGAGACAGTGATGAAGCTGTCACTCTTCCTTCCTCTGGACATATCCTTCCTGGGAAGATGAGCACGGTAAAACAAGTGAGGAGCAGAAAGCATAATGTAAGGTGAACGGACACCAGGGTGATGGGTAAGCAGAAAGACATCTCTTTCTGTTCGGTAGAATGTAGATTAAAAGGGAGAACGGATGAATGTTTGAATATTAAATTGATTTTAAGTGTTTTATGAATTGTTTAATAATAATTAATATTATTGTTTAGCTTAATTTAAAATTTAGCATAATTGTTTAACTTAATTTAAAACTAACATGTAAAGTTCACCTGCAAGAAGAAGTTATTTAGTCAGAGTCCACAAAATTTTCCTCTTGATTCCAAGTAGAAGGCTTCCAAAACTAGAGACCACCACTGATACAAAACATACATGTCCAGGAGTTTATCTTGGTATCGCACATATGATAAATCCAAATACAGAGGCATTTCTATTGAGTATTTATTAACGAGAGAAGATAATAATGCATAAGAAGTAGTTTACTTAAACTTGATAGGATTTGTCATATGAATGGACAATTAAAACTAACACTTAAAACCAGTTTTGTAAAGATAGAATGTAACAGAATACACAAGGTGACACATTACATCAGAGATCAGTCAGGTCAGATATTACTCAAAGTCACAAAGCCTTTGGTATTTATGGATTTAAGTTGTGCCTGCTACAAAGTTTTGATGGTGTTGCAGGTGGGCATCTGACACAAAACACCTGTTCACACCAGGAAGCAGCATGAAGGGCTCCATAGGCATTGACCTGTAGGAAAAATTGTTTCATTAAAATGTAACATGGTTATTTGATTGTCATTTCATGCAGCCAACTTTAACTATCTGAGAGTTTCTAAAGATAATAGAGAAAGTGCTTCATCAAAGATGGATAACTTGATATCAGGCATCTAAAGGCACTCCTCCTCCTGCGAGGAGCAGGGAGCTGGACTTGATCCTTATAGGTCCCTTCCAACTTGACATATGCTATGATTCAATGATTTTTTTTAATAAATAAAGTGATTTTATGACTAAAATTTTAAAAATGCAAATGCAGCAGTATTGGTGACCACTAAAATCACCATTATATCAAAGCAGCTGATTTTCCCAAATCTACAATAACTGTTGGTAGGACTGGCATGCACATTTAACTTACGAAGTGTTAACAAGTGAAAATTTCTCAAGGATATCCTGATAGATATCAATGAAATTAGAACTTGAGAGACAAGAAAAAAAATGTTATATTGGATTTCTTGGCTTTAAGCTGTTATAGGCACAACAATAAAACAAATAATGTATATGATGGAAAGAAAAATGGGAAAGCAAATGGAATTGGACCTAAGCTGCAAGTTAAAACCTGTAGGAGAAGTAAAGGAAAGCCAAAGGTTTCAATGAAATATCAATTGCTCATAGAATTAAAAGTCGTAAGAATGCTTTAAAAATCTTATTGGTAACATGTATAGGTTCACTGCTAGGTTTGTTTGATCAAATACTGATGTATAAAGACAGGAATGTTCAGCAGATATTTCAGTTCTTTATTTGAAATAAAACAGAGATGTATCTGTCCCATGTGATGCTGTTGTAATTGAAACTTTACCCTCTGTAGCAAAGGTTTTTGCTGGAATTAAACATTTTTAAGTTAACTGGCCAGGATATCTTACACTCAGGCACTACCCAGAATCTCTCTAAACCATAAATGTTAACCATAAAGAAATGGAAAACGGGGCAAATTCCAAGGGACTAGAAGACTGTAAAGGATTTCCAAACATTTCAAAGGGTACAGAAGATTAACCAGAGAGTTACTAACAGAACAGGATGCTGTTAATTTTAAGTAAAAAATTGAAAAGTTAATTTAAGCCATTACTCACAAAGTAGCTAGAAATATAATTATAAGAAGGGGCAAAAATATAGTCAATGCCGCTCGGCATTACTTTCTGAAAGATAGTGATTGTCATCAAGTTGTATAGGGTTTTTTGTTTGAGTGTTTTAATAGGATTAAAGACTTCAGTGATGAAAATATTATGCAGGTAGCAGGGACTTCTTCCAGCCAACTGACTTATTACTAAAAGATATTTTGGTTAAAAAGCTTGAGCTCTATGGGGTTAACAGGCCATACAAATTTGGCTTATAGACACATCACAGAAATTAGTTTTTTATGCTGAAATACGATGAAGGGACTTTTTCAGTGAGTCCCTGAGTTTCAAATCTTGGCCCAGTGTTAGCCAACCTCTTTATCAAGAAGGTAGATGCCAATATCACGTCTTTCCAGCTTGCAGATGACACAAGGGTTGGTGGGGTAGTAAACGATGAGGACATCTCACTTTTACAGAGTGATTTGAATGGCTTGTTAAAATGGGTACGGTTTTGAACTTTCTAATACAACACAATAAAACATACTAGATCAGAAAATGAAAAAAAGATAGACTCTGGTTAAAGGATTGAATAATCCTGGACAGCAATAACTCAGCAAAGAAACATGATAATGGGTCAGTCAGAGACAATTGCTGATCATGAGCTCTTTCTGTAGGATCTGCCTCCATGGCTTACACATCCCTTTGGTATGAAAATAAAGCAAATACCAGGTAGCAGCGTGGAACTCATTTTCCCTCCATACATAGCACAGTAAAACTGTAAGCAGGATGTGTATCCACCCATACTTCAGCAAGGTCAAAGAAAACAGTAGAGAGAGAGATGCAAAGAATATAGAAAGCGATTTGGGGGAAGAAAGAGGAAACAGGTGTTAGGATCCAAGGCTTAAAGCTCCTCAGTTATTCATTTTGTAAAATAAACTGAGTGGAGCTTTAATCTCTCTCAGAATAATTCCAAATCATGATAATAATTAAACATCAAAATATATGGTATATTTACCATTGGAGTCTTGAAGGCAAGATCATACATCCTTTTAAGAAACATGCATACTTCCAACCTATGAGTAAAGCTTACTGACCTTTTGGCCCACGCCTCTCTGCAATGGTCCTTTATGGCTCTGGATTCTGTGGTTCCAGTTTAGGAGCTTATTAGATTTGTAAGTCCACAATGAGATGGTAATTTTAACCAAACCTACCCTTGGCTTTCAGCAAGCCACTGGTACGAGTGAGGAAGGCTTTCACTCTCCCCAAAGGCACAGATGGGCTGTTGCTTTCTTCCTACCACATCTCCTCATTCTCCAACAGCCCCTTTCAGGAATTTCTGACTAAGCATTAGATTCCTTTTCACACGTCTGGCTAATCAAACTCACAGTCAGAGCTCCCCGTGTAAATCCTAACTCATCAGTCTCAGTGCAGAATCCTTGGGCTTTCCAGGCCCATATTTCTCATGTGGCTCCTGGCTTCCTGCGCTCCATGCAATTTTGCTTTATATGTAATGTTAGATCCCTAGGCTCAGTGCAGGATTTCTTGTGTAACAATTTGGATTACGGGCTGCATAAAGGATTCCTTTTGTGAGAGGGGTGTTTTCTGACAAAATTCTGTCCCTTTTCATCCTTATCCTATTTCTCTGTTTCCCTACCTTCCAGCCTGCCTTCAGCTGCGGCCTCAGAATATGGATATCCTGACATCTCACATCAGTTCTAACAGTGTTTCAAGAAAAGTACGGGTTGATAGACTGCAGTAAAATGTCGTGATATCTTCACTATACCGAGGAGCCGATCTCAAGAGGTTTCAGCCATAATATACCCGGTAACTGAAAATGGCTTTGGCTATGGCACAGAACTGTTGTCATAATGTTAGTCAGAATTTATATGCCAACATTTGGGAGGTTGGGGGAGGATATCAGTGTTTGGTTTTTGTCTTGAAACTTTTTTGATAGTACCATATATGTCAGTTATATTATCTTATCTCAGAAAAATTCACGTTCTCACTCCCATGGTAGTTGCATAAGGGTGTGAAATATATGAATGCATTTATATATTAATATAATGTGCAGTAAAAATTACCTTTTCTTGTATTTGGAGGAAGATGCTATTTGGGGATGAAAAATATTCTGACCTGATCTACCTCTGTTTTTACTTCTGCAAACCTTCATATTTGTCTGACTCTACTTGCTGAAAGAGGTTGATAATTTGGTAGTGCTTCTTTGTGAATCAAAAGGATAATATTTATACCTTTTGAAAAATTACTTTTTTCCAAATAAATAAAAAGCTACATGGTAGAATATAACTGTTAATTTGATGACAAAACAAGCTCAAATACTGCATTTTTTTGTTTTGGTTTTTATTATATATTGTTTCTTTACATATCATATTTCACATGGTTAGTGCTCAGCTCTACCTGAGCAGTTTAGGTACCCTGACTTTGTTTCTATTTCTGCTTTACTTTCCACAAAAAAATCAAATGTTTTGAAAGTGAATTTAGAGGGAAAAAAGCATTTGTTACAGTAATATGTTTCATCATCGTATAGGATATCCTCTGTATCACTCTACCCATTCAGGGTGCTGCTGCAATTAATGCAATCATTCTGTAACCTGGCCTTTTATAGCAATAATACCGGTCTTTATGTAGCCTGTCTCCTGTTTTCTATTGTATAAAACTTTTCACTGTGGATCTCAGCATGGTTCCAAAAATGCATCTGTCTTATTCCTTATTTTATCACACAACCTTGAAATAAGAAGTTAATTTCTATCACAAACTTGACCTTTAATGCTGTTGAGCCTTATCTTTTCTCATACTTTTTCTTTAACCTTCAAAGATACAAAAGACATCTAAAACCCATGCAGAGCGTTAAATCCTAAATATTTTCTAAGCAGCTATCATCTACTTGCCACATTAGAGTTGTAAATTAAGGTCTCATGTGTTGCAGAAACCAGCCTTCCATATCACAGTTTTCTCCCCTGAATGAGGCAAGAGTCAGTCAGTAAATATATGTGGTCAACCTCAGATTTGCCTCACTGGGAGTTCACATGTATTTTTAACTGCCTTCAATTGTTAATGTATTCCTCAAATGAGATGCATCACCTTGAAGAATGACTTTTTGCCCTCTGGGAATACGCCAAACAAGTATTTCATTCACTATGATAATCAGTTCTACCTCCAGCAACATATGAAACCCAAATTTAATAGGCACTAGTGATTAGGTTTTAAGACACAGAGTCATCACTGTCCACTGTAACAATAATAATAATAATGATAATAATATGGAAAAAAACAGGAGAAAAATACCCACTACATTTGCTTTTAGGAATCATTAATAAAAGCAATGTAACTATCAACATTTTGGGGATATGCTTAATAAATGTCACGTCTTGTCATTAAAGAAAAAAATGATAGCAGCATTTTTTTATGAATTCAGAAAAAAAGGAGGAGGGGAACTGTATATCAGATTTTTTATAAGCTTGTAATTATAAAATTTATAATGAAAGAAAGAGAATGTGGGAGAGAAAAGGAGAAAATTGAGCTCCCTTCATGGTTTTCAGTGTTAAAATTACCTGAGATCTTCCTGAACTTAAACTTTTATAGAAAGCAGAAAGGATAGTTATACAACATTATGGAAAATAAAAAATCAGCCTTTAAATCAGCAGCTTAGGTTGTGGACAGTAAATGATACAGTGGTTCCACTTTCTTGGAACTGAGAAGCAAAAGAAAATGAAGAAAGATGCCAGTGACAGGGTGAGGATGATGGGAGCAGGCTAGCATTATGAATGATATGTTAAGTGATTGGATCAGATGGAATCATGGGATTGCTGCCTTTTGCAGATGCTGATTTTCATCTATATTGTTTGCCTCTTTCTCAGAAAGGCCTAACATATGCAGAATGTGTGTGCATGCGCATGAGCAATATAGACAAATACAGATATATATTTATATGATATGTTATATATTCTTATATGTTCAGAAGCCACCTTATCCCCTTTAATGTCCTTACACCTGATCCATTTAGCTAATCAGGTTAGCTTACTACAGCATAAACCAATAAACTGTGTTTTACATGAATTAACATCATCCTGCTTTCCTTATTCGGGGAAGTATAAAATTTCTTTTTTCGTTTGTCTACTGCACTGAAATGGAAAATGTTTTGGGATTTTTTTTTTACCAGTTACTAATTCTGAAAGGTATCTTCTGATCTACTAAACAGCATTAATACAAGAAATAGTATTTCTACTTAATAACAATGCATTGTCTAATAGGAAGACATGCTGAGGTCCTGTTACATTTTCTTTGATGTGCTTTAAGCTGCATACCGTGCATTCTCTGCTTTCAAACTATCAGGCATTACCGGGTTCATTTAGTCTGCCTGCTTCTTTGTGTGGACAAACAGAAAGATAAAATGATGCTTAACACTGATGAGATATATCAGAAACACATGCACGCAATTAAATGTAATACTAATTTTGAAGGGTTGTTTTACTAAGATTACCCTCAGCAGCATTTTTTGCGTCATAAACAATCCCTAACTCCAAGCTTCATCTCTGAACGTTAACTCCTTAGTGCCTTGTTCATTTATTTTGAGCCTGGCCCTGTATTCTTTGAACAAAACTCCAAGCTTCATCTCTGAACGTTAACTCCTTAGTGCCTTGTTCATTTTTTGAGCCTGGCCCTGTATTCTTTGAACATTCTTGCTTTGTTATTGAAACAAATTGAAATTTAGAGGGTGTATGGGTGGGTCACGTATTAGTGTATAAAATAACACCTTAAACTGTTTTTCTGTAAGATTCTGATGTGAGAAAAAAGTCAAATCTCCCCTCATTTTCTAAAATACACCACTATTTTTTGCTGTGCAATTTATGTACCAATTTCATTTGTTGCAAAAGCATCTACTATTTAAAGACATGTACACAAAGGCATGTAGGCATCTAAACACCAGTAAGGATATGCTGGTTTTCATCTGAATAACTTGTCAGAGATTATTCATTGTATGAATACTTATGACGGCCATGATAATACTTAGGATACTGTTTCTGTGTGGTAATTCAGTTTCTGGCAAAAAATGCCAGATAACTGTTCAGTTTAAAGTTTCTTAGCTTAAAACTTTACTCTAGATTGGGTCAGTAGCATTTATGTAACTAATTTCTTGCTGTAATCCTATCTTTTCACTGAACATTTACCAATTGCTTGTGGGGAAAAATAATGAATTCCTTTTTTCAGAGCAATAAATATTGATAATTAAACTAATGAAGTATTATTATTTTTTGCAGGCTGGACATAGAATTGACCCAGGTGCTCATTATTAAAACTTTTTAATATATTTTTGCAGAATGAGAAAATGAACATCAGTGAACCAATATAATTAGCATGCTTTCTAAATAGATTATATAGTTATATACTTGTTAGTATTAGGGGATCCTACAAATTTCATTTACCAAGATACAGCCCAGCAGGCATTTTCTAGTGAAAAGGGCGCCTGTGAATCCCCAGTATACCACTCAGATCACCCCCTGAGGGGAAACGCAACTTGCATTCAAATCAAACGTTTTCCTATCAAATGCTCTCCTAATGGCTTTCCTATGAGACCCAAGCCTGTCAGTCACCTACTACCTATTTAGACATGTTAAAACAGAATTCGTTGTTTATTTGTATTTCATTGAAGTGAGTCTGTTTTCTCATATTGAATTTGTATCCAAACCCCAGGTTGTCAATACTACTTAGTTAGATCCGCTGTTTGTTGTGTTTTTCTCTGCATGTGATCCAGGGGAAAAAATAGTGTCACTCATGCCGGTTTCAACCCTCCTATAAATCCTTAAGCAGTGTATTAACTAATTTTATAAAGTAACTAACATACACATTGAAGGCTTTAGGAAACAGCTCTCACATTGAAAGCTGTTTTATCAGATTCAGCGATGTCTTTGCTATGCTAAGGTTTGCCTAGAAAGAAGCTAGAAATGAGCAGTTGTAAGGAAAAAAGAAGGGGGGGGGAGGGGGGAGCGAAGCCATTGTTTTTAATATTTCTCCCAAATTACAGTAAGTTTAATTGCCTCAATTAAATATAGCTCGACTAGTCAGTAGACATATGTGACTGCTGTAATTTTTGTGAAAATTATTTAAATTAATTCTGTTAGCAACCTCTAAGTTAGTTTACTTGTGCTTAAGCCTAAATCTGTGCATTAAACATTCCGTAAAAACAAGAACTAAGTGTTATGTTTGATATGCACTTCAAAAGCCTAAAAGGCCAAAGAAAGCCCTTCCTTAATTATTTAAGAAGTGTCTGTAAAGGAAACATGAGCAAATAGCATTCATGCTTTCATCCCCAGTAACCTTTTATTGTCCTTTTCTTCAGATGGCCAAGTCAGTATATTTAATAAAGGGAGCAGCAACCATCAAAGAAGGCAGGGGTCTAATAAATGGTCCTGATTAAAGGCCCTGACAGGGTATGAACTTTGCATAAATTTTCCTATGGTGTCAGGCTAGGATCCTGATTGAAAACCCATTAACATAATCACACATTTAGAGGAAATGCTGTAATGTATCAAAAACATTTCCCTTAGTGTAATAATTTTAAGGACATTAAAATGCAAATGATAATAAGGAGCTGTGTTTTAGTGATGTTCTGAAAGCCTGATTATTCAAATATTTAGTATGAAATATGGAAGGTCCTTTAACTAATGCATCTACATGATTTCAAAGATTTAATCTATATTTGTACTTGAAAGACTTTTATACTACTACTGAATATTTCCTGTTAATTTTAGACTTGCAAAACCCAACAAGAAATTTAGTTTAAATGATGATAGTGCTAAGTTCTAAGACCTTTTAGCCTGCTTTAAAAAAACAAACAAACAAAAAAAATCTGTGGTGAAACCAGGACACCATCTATGCTCTTTCATTAAGTCCTGAATTGTAAAAGTCCATGTTTGGGTATTGTTTGGATTATAAAAATAGTTTGCAGAATTCAAATCATCCTTTTCTCTGTTTCTACCAAAATATATGCTTAAACCAGATTGACCATTGAATCACAGCAGTGATATTCTTTAATGTTAATTTTTAACAATAAAAGAAACACTATCCTCCCACACACAAATAGCCATAATTATGTAAAGAATGACTGCTTCAGACTGATGACTTTCAATATGCTTGAGTCTAGCATACTGGTATAAGAGGCCAGAAAGGTCAACAGTAATTCATAACTGCTATAAAATTGTGTAGCATCCTAGGGCTTCTGGAGGATGCTGACATTATCATGCTTCTTCTGCTGGTTTGTATATGTAAATTTGTGATAGGAAGTGCACTGCTTTGCCGTATCGCATGCAGAGCATCAATCAGGCAGTAGAATACATCAGAGTATTTTCATTATGCCTAGTTATTTACTGCATCAGAAGAAATTACCCTGGCAAGCCAAGCGGCCTTCTCTGGATAGCATGATATGACCAACCAGGTTTCAGCTCAGGAGTCTTGTAAACATTACAGGATTAATCTCACAATCACAATCATCAATCTTTCCTAGTCCTGCCTGGGTGCAACTGCGGAGATTGGTAACCAGGCAATGTAGATTTAAATTTAACCCTGAACATCAAGAGCTATATGTCAGATCTGTGCACCATATTACAAACACCTATATTTTTACTCCAGCTTTAGTACAAAATGATGAAAACATAAAATTTTTGCACTTCAAATTCATGTCTAATTTTTCATTCCCATTTTTGATGCATTACAGGGAAATGAGAAATATTCTGAAAAAGATACATTTCATAATACCAGACTTTAATGCTAAAATGATGCACTGTGATGCCTAGATCTAATGTATGTATTAGAGACAACTGACACTGCAGTAAAATGTGGAGTTGTAATTCAGGTTCAGGACCAGACTTGGGCTCCCTGGCACTGAGCCATTAGAGGTTAGGGCACTGTAGGGGTAATGTACTTAGCCTCTAACAAATGGAGCATTAAATACATCACGCTGACTCATAGGTGGCACTGGCACCAGTTTCTGAAATGACTGCTTGCTTGCCCTCTTGCCAAAGGAGCAAAGAAAAGGATTCTGGCACACCTAACTGCTCTGTGTAAAGACGAGAAGCTGGGAAACGAGAGCAGCCTATACGAATGTTTCATCGCTGTGGGTTTAACTATGTACAGTATATAACCTAGCCTATTGAGATAATGTAAAAGATAACATGTATTCTTTTTTCTTTTTTCTTTTTTTTTAAAGTCAGGTGAAAATAGCAGTGATAATGATCATTTTTCAATAGTCAAGAAACAATAAATATATAATGAGTGGATCACGTATAGAGACTGTGTGGCAGTTTAATTTGAACTCTGATCTTTATTTTTACTCCTGTCCAAAATACTTTTTTGCAGCATGGATCCTAAACATCGTTCTCCTTTTCTGTCTCTCTGTCTCTGTTTTTCTCTCTCCCTCTCTCACATAGATAGTTGTTCTGTTTTATAGAATGCCTATAGAAATTGTTAAAAAGCTTGGGCTTACTTTTATGCTTTACAGAAATATTATTTTCCATTATTTTGTGCCTTTCTTTTTATTTGATCAGAAATGCAGGCACTTTGCTGCCATATATGAATGCATTCCCTCTGTAATAGGTTCCTGCTTAGCAAAAGAGCTAGCCTTTGCCTACTAAATAATCCTTGTATAATACGCAGCGATCCTACCCATTCGGTCTTCAAGAAATCATGAAAACTCTGCAACATGGTGCTTAGCTGATGCACACATTTGAAACCACTGATTTCAGAGATGATTCCTGATTTATGCCAGCTGAAGGTCTCGTATAAAGTGTGCTTTCCTTCTACAGATGTGGTGACTGAACAGTTAAATGCAGAGAAGATGGGTCCATTGCAGTGCTTACTCTATTATTTCTGTCCACAGTCTTCCTCCCCCAAATTGATTTTTTATGTTTTTGACCATTTTTAAATAACTAATAGCCTGATATACTTTTGTGACTGTATCTAGTCACATGTGGTTCTCTTCATAGGCCCAGTTAAACCCACAATACATAAGTCTTCCAGTGCAGATAAGACGAATGTGTACCACCTCACACCATTTCACAGATCCACTTGGTGCGTGTGGGGGTGTGAGGGGTGGGAAACTTACCTGTTTGCAGACAGGGATCACAAAGCTCTTTAGGAGGTAAAAAACACATTTACACAATGCACTAGCAATATAATTCCCGGTCATTTGTTGCTTGTTATCGTAGTGAGATTAGGCATTTCTTTGACCACAGGCTCATAGAAATGTCTTGGGTGGGCAGGAACAGATGAGAATAGTATAAAAACTAGCCTGGGCTAGCCTCTTTGTACAGGGTACACCTCCTGCCTCTTGTGCCTAGAAAATCTGCAATCTCTGGGCAGCCACAGTGCTATCCTATGGGCCCAGCCGTGGCACAGCGAATGCGACCTCCTATCCTTCTGTTAAGTTGGCCGTACTGGAGGTGGTGAGCAAGTACACAGCTCTGTATGCACACATGGATGCCCAAGACTCCTGACTCAGCACTGGGCAGCTATGGAGTTTACAGACTTCGACCACAGCCTGTATGTAATGAAATAGTGATGTCTTCGCCCTCCTTGTGAAGACTCTGTAAAACAAAAAAGCTCCATTCTCTCTTCCCATCTTTCCAGAATTCCATTAAAAGAAGAGATTAATCTTCTTGTTCAGTGCTAGAAGACAGTGATGATTATTTTTTTCCTCATTTAGTATTAACTGATGACATGGAATGAGAAGCTAACTTACTGTAAACTACCACAGAAAGAAAGGCAGGTTGAAAATTCAGCCCTTTGCTAAGGGTGAATCCACAGTATGACATAAGGCAGGTCGCTAGACTCTAAACTTGAAGGAAGCTTGCCCTAGAGAGTGTTGCAATACACATCAGCTTATTAATTTAGAGACCTATTAGTGACAGGCCACAAACCCACTCATAAATTTATAAAGAGTAAAGGACTGAACAGAACTGTTCAATTCCAGAAATTGCTCATGTGTTTGGTGAATTATGAAATATAAATTTTGAACCTCTTGTACTTGATACACCTAGGAAATTCTGAGCTGGTAATGTTTTATGGGCCAGGCAGATTTTTGTAAGCCTCTAAATGACATTGTAGTGTGTGCCATCTTATGAGGCCCAGCAGCTCTAGAAGAGGCAAGGGAAGCATTCCCTCTGGGGTCCCTCTGATGCGCCTGAGCATTTCTAGCTGCTGCTGCCCCCACAGAAAAATATCAACAAATAATGCCTACTGGTAGGAGCCAAGGTGGCTAGCTGGTGAGCTGAGGAGAGCAGCACCCAACAATTAAGGAAACGTCCAACACCTGGAAGGACTCTTAGGCAGTAAGGAGATGCCATGAGCAAAACATATTTCCATTACTCCTGTCTCCCAGTCTCCCCATTGCCATTCGTAGCAGCAGAACCACTAGCACACTCAGTGAAAGTTTATCAGATGTGGCTGCAGGAGTTACTGTTCCACCTGTGAGCAGCAGCGATGTAAGAGGGAACTCTCCAAAGCCTAAGTTTGGCTACTGACGACATTACCTGCACGATGTCCCATTAGAAAGGATATATGAGATCACTTTAACCATGCAGTTTTGCAAGGCTTAAATTCTGCTTGTCTATACAAGAAGTTAGTATGCAGTAAGCAAGAGTGTGAATTAACAGAACACTAACTACAGCACCTCACAGGACTGGGCTCTCTGTTTATATGCTGTTTAGTTAATAAGTTCTTTAAGGAAAGTACTCTGTCTTCATTCCTGTCTAAACAAGTACCTTTTTTATATGGATATTCCTAGTATGTATTGTTTAGTGCTACCCACTCCACTTTCTACCAAAGGCTGTCCCTGTGCAGTGTAGCCAGTGTTATAAATTCACATTAATGCTTACTAGTATCTATCTTCTCCATCTAGACAACCCCAGCAAAATGGTGGCAGAGCCTAAAGCAGGACCTGAAAGACATTCCTTTATACACAAGCCTGAGACTATCTCCCCAGCTATCGCCCCAGCTAATCCCAAACTCAGTGGAGTTAGCGCAATACCGTGGGAGCAGTGATTCTTAAACAGCAATCAAAAGCAAGAAAAATCCTAAAAATGTACCAGGGCATCAGTCTTGCTGGCTTACAACTAATTAATGAAATCTAGGATTCACAACTCCTCCTTTCAGCAACAGCATCCTGTACTCTCTAAAAAAACTCCACAAAATTATATTCTTAGATTTGCTGCTCCGAACTCTTACACCTCTTAAGAGTTTGGCTTTGTCTTATCCCTTGCATTAAACATGATCCAACACTAACCTTCTCTCACCTCCTCAGAGCAAATTTAGGATGCTTTAGGAATCTAACCTGGGCTGTTATATAGTACCTATCACTGTAGTATGTATGAGCTCAGCATCTCCCAAGACCGGGTTCTTTGTTTGTATGCTGCTTAGGTTATAAGGTCTTAGAGGAAAATACTCTGGCTTCTTCCCTGCCTTAATAGCCTAGCCTACTGTTTGCACTACACAAATAAATTGTAATAGTATTTGGATGAATTTCCAAAAATATTTATCCATTTTACCTATTCTCAACTTTACAATATTGGAGTCACTTAATGTGACAGTATTAGCTGCATTTTGGGGTTGTCCATCTGTAGGAAAAAAATGAAGACCTTCACCACGTTGGGTAGAAGCTAGAAGTGTGTATGCGTTCTGCTTCACATAAATCTGTCAGCAGTCTTGGGGCTAGTGCCAGAAAGTAGATGAAGCACCCCACCCCACTAACAACCAGGTTGGTGGTAATGACAGACTAGCAAATGTTTTATGATTCCACTGGAGCCTCATCCCTGAGCCTCTGTGTTTGTGAAACTCAGATGTAGAGTAGCATGGAGAAAGCCACATCCCCTGATGGGACAGAAAACGCCTGCTAGTTTGTGTAGAGATTCCACCACAGCATATTTTTAATGACCACTTCAGACTAGTGACTGCTGCGTATGCACTGATGAATGTGTCCATGCTTAGTAGCTCTGACAGAGCTGGGATGAGCTAGAATAAAACTAGGCAGACCGTCTGGAAACCAGCCAGTCAACAAGCCTACCATACTGTTATAATGCAACAGAATTAGTATTTTCTGTGTCCTCAGTTTCAAAGTTCTTTACTTTGAACATAAGTAGTTTAGAGCAATAAAAGCTCAAATTGGGGGAACATTGATTCTGATGAAAAATTGGCGATTTTGGATCTTGATCCATCCTCCCTGTTTTCTGAACATTAGAACTTTGCTTCTGTGTGCTTGGAAAATATATTAACTTGAAAAATTCAAAATACAACAAAATAATTTTGATTTATAGTAATTATTTATGCTGGCATTTAGACCTAGGAATGTGTGTTTATTTTGATGTGCATTTTCCTCTAAATATTACCAAAAATACCAAAGTAAGCTTTAATTGTAGTAGCAGATATTCACAGTACATTCTTAGAACTAGACAAAATGTGGACCCTGTGATCAGGTAGTTCCTAGCTATGCTCAAAATATGTGCAACTTAATGCTGCAACAAAATACACGTAAAAACACTAGCATTAAGGTTCTAACTCCTGTTAGCTGATCTTCTGCTCTTTTCCTCATTCTTCTTCCACTTCTTTCCTTGATTACTTTAAAGAAAACATTTGGTAAATCAGCTTTCAGTAGCCAAAAAAGGAGTTGAGTACATGGGTGTATTGGTGCACAAATAAGGGATGCCCTGTTTTACTTGCAGTTGTGTAAGTTTTACCTCCATCCCAACTCATGTCTCTCTTTCCTCTTGCATGTAGTATGTCCATAACTCTCACACTCAAAAGTAAATTAGGGATGTCTATAGAAAGATTCTACCCATAGCTATGCTTAGGTTTAACAGGTTTTGGAGACATATACTGTTTTTTTTTTCCTTTTTTTTCTTCCCACTTTACTTCTCCTTCCTTTTTCCTTCGCTCCTTGTCATTCCTTCTGAAGCTGCACTATTATGGGAATATTTGCTTGTGAGAAGATGTGATTTGCATTACATCTTGAAGTAGGTTAAATTTTCCTTCCAGAGTCAGGAAACACTTTTGAACATTTGAACATGGGTTCCATACACTTTAGCATTTTCAATAAGCACAGTTGCATTGGTGGATCTTGGATAGAAGCCAGTATCTAAAATGTTAAGGTCTTAAATATAAGGACCAGGAAGTTGATTTGTATCTGGATAATGAATGCAGAAATCCATTAGAGTGTGCAGATTTCCATTATGATCTCTTGGCAGGTTTTCCTGCTTAAGAGGTGGGCTGCTGAGTGTTGCACAAGATGAAACTTCTATGGAGCCCTTAGCCCTAGTTAGCAACATGGAGATGATAAAAGCATGAATCACAGTTTCCAGATCTTCCTTTGACAGGAATGGGCACGGTCTCCTGGGAAAGTGGAAGTGCAACCATTTCTTACCACCATTATCTCTGTAGTCAGGACTATCAGTGAACCTAATACAGCCTCAAGATTGTTCTCCATTATCAGCTAGTGGGGGGATATCCTCTGTTGAAGGTACCATCAACATTACTGATTGCTCCTTTCAGTGTTTTACATTAATTTACTTTTCCCTTTAGGAGGTTGCTTTAAAAATTTTAAGCGTCTTGTTCAGCTATCAGTGGCCTTTTAGCTACTTAGGTCCTTGCATCTATTTAAATTTTTTTTTCATAATTTTATGTTCCCTCTTTTGGGTGATAATATTGATTGTAGAGGCTAAGATGGAGGTGGTGGAGCTTGTGAAAGTTCAGCAAAATTGTGGTATTGCAATTATCTCCACAGATCCAGTTGTCTCTGAAAAGGAGGGGTGAGATAAATCCTTGCAGGGCTTCATATAGATAACTTCTAGATGGACAGCTATCTCACAATTCACTGAGATCTACTTAAAAATGGCTCTACACCACCTTGGGTATTCCTTAACCAGATCACTGGAAGCTACCTATCACCACAACCCAAGCAGTCTGCATTGTCTATTCCTGCATGTAGCCTGATGATAAGGGTTCCAATATGTTGATGTAAGTCATCCCTTTGCACCACAACATTCTCATTGACCAGTCAAGAAAAGGATTTTAGAGAGTATTCAACAGCAGGTGAGATCACTCCGGTCAAGTGTTTAGTGGCTTGAAAGATCTATTGCACATTATGATGGTTGGGAGATTACTTTCTGTGAACCAGCATTTATGTTTCCAGTCATTAAAGTAGCCAGTTGCACTTTGCTAGCTTTTACTATCTATTAGGGTCAGGAAGTTGCTTAATAAATTGTAATAGCATATGTGAAGACACTTTTTGCATCTTTTAAAGTATACAGCACATTACTGGCCATGTCTCGGTAGACTCCACCTTTTTTTATTGAGTATTTGAATTATGTTTGTGCATTTTTCAAAATAAAGTCCTGGGTACTCCATACATTAAGGAAGAGGTCTGCACAGATTTTTTTATATAGGCTGAGGGCAGGTAAGATTCATTTTTCAGCTTTCTGAGTTTGGACAAAAATGCAAAAATACGTATTTGTTTTTGTGGTGGAGACCCATGCATGTGTACAGTCATATACCAACAAAGAGAACAAGCAATTTATGCCTAGCTTTTCCAGCCTGGTGAAGGAAGGAAGCCTTGAATTTCTTTTATTCCCCCTGGTCCAGTGCATTTAGAAACCAAAGACTGTACTGACCACAGGACTGAGGATGGTAAAGGAGCTTCTATGATCGTGTTACACTGTGGTTTCTTCACTATGAGGAAAATTTTCATGAAAGACATGGCCTGACCGATTTGACCATCTAAAGTGGCATAAACTATTTGGAACAGAGTCAAAAATCTCATCCTATAGAATATATACATATATCGCTATATATGATTGTTGGGTGTGTAATTACAGTGTGTGTGTGTGTGTGTGTACGTGTGTTTGCATATTATGCTTGAGCTCAGACCTTGTTCTTCCTTTCTAGCCACAGCCACCAGAATCAGTGTGGAAAGGTTAAGGCACATGCTTCCTTTTGTCACTCACTGTACGTTTATTTGTATATGTGTTTATTTAAATATGTACACACTGCAAAATGGAAGAATTTGTTAGCAATAATTAGTTATCAGTAAAATACTGTTTAACCTTCTCTTTGAAAAGGAAGAGTACAAAGATCAACAGGACTGGGTGAACTTCTTGTTCACTGTGGTTCTTTGTACTTCCGCCTGCCTTAAAAAACTTCATCCATTAATTTTTGGGTTACAAAACAACAGAGCGGAACTCCAAAATGTGGGGTTTTTACAAAACCCATATTCAAGAAGTGAACTTAAATTAATGGCTCTGGCTCTTCTCTGCCTCTGCTGTTAAACAAATAACATTTATTTGATTGAAGCAATATCTGGTGTTATTTGATTGCTTTCCTTTAACAAGGTCTGCAGTAAATACATGTATACAATACTATACGTATATGTATGTATATGTTTCAATCTTTGGCATGATCCTGCTTCTAATACTTTTATTAAGTCCTACACACAAAATATCAAAGGTTTATAATTGTTGAGATCATATGCCGTAAATGTAGCCATGGTTTCAGTCTCTAATAGGTGGGGTTTTTTTCTTTTACATCAGTATATAATAATTTGATTGCTTGAGCTCTGACTTCGTTCTTCTTCTCTATTCATTGCCACTCAGAATCTCTCACCTACCAGGACCACTGTGGAGAGGCTAGGGCTTAGGCATGCTGTCGATGCTCCATGCAGATATGAAAAGAAGAAAAAAATAGTCAGAGGAACTACTTCAGCCTGGAGATTTGAGTAGCAGTCTCAAAGCAGTCTGGTTTAGGGTGGTGGGATTTTTTTTCTTTTTTTTTCTTTTTTTTTTTAATTTTAATCAAGATTTTACTGTATTTCCATTTTTCCCCTGAGGGCTAGAACCTTGCATTCATACAGCACTTCACACAGTGGGACCTTGATCCTGACCAGGACCTCTGAGTGCTACCATTATACAAATAATAATAAAATGAAACAGAACAAAACAGGAGCCCTATGGGCTAGTTTTTAATGCTCCTATCTCTTCTTCATCAAAATTAAACCAATTGAAAGATAACACTGAGCAGGGGATTTTTTTTTTTGACTGATTGTACATTTTCATAACACACACATCATGAAATGAGTGCATGACTCATTTTCAAAAAGAAATGATAACAACAGATTCACTTGGTTTTACTAGGCAGGCTGCTGTGCATACATTGTTTGGTGATATCCTATTCTCCTGGACAAATAGTAATTTTTAAAGGGATTTAATGCTATGAGAAAACGCTTACTTTTTAATTGTTATTATCGTATTATTTTAACAATTGTAGTCTGTTAAACAAATCCACAAAAAAATGCTTAATACCACAAAACCAGATTGAGCTAAGTTTATGAAATTTACAGATTACCTAAAATGCTAGGAGTTAATTACAGTCTGCTTTCCCTGGCATGTCAGCTTGATTAAATTTGGAGTTCCAAGATGAATTGGCCCAAATTCATTAGTGTTCCCCGGGTGCATATGTTGGTCAAGGTCAAGCGAAGCACATTGACTGTAGTGTTAGTCAGGAGGGGGAAGGGTTTCTAAAGAAGGTGGACTCTTAAAAGGTCTGGGGTTGCAGCAAGAAACTTTGATACTTTTTAACTTAATAAATCTTGACAGCCTAATCATGGCTAAGCCTTTGCAGTGTTATTGGTGCAGATGGCAAAGCTGGACATATTTAAAGAGATCTCAGCAGCTAGTGGCAGGAGAGCATTGAATCCAAATGCACTGTTGGGCTCTCAGAGAAAGTGCAAGAAGGGAGGATAAAAAGCTACACAGCATTTCCATCTCTTGACATCTCCAACAGCCTCAGATACAAAATATGATAAGGCTCCTGCTGAGCTAATAAGCCCAACAAATGTCTGTGTCCGTGAAGTAGATGAAGTGGGATCAAGTAGTTGGGGGCTGCTGTATGAAAATAAGCCAGCACCCAGGGTATAATGGCACTGTAGAAAGCTGCAAGGTCAGGCTGATGACAGAAACACTGGATAAGTACAGACCCCATCAGTAAAACAGGTTTGCCTGCTGGATCTGAGCCACATAACTATTAAAAAAAATCCCTATGTTTTAGAAAACTCATCTAGTTTAGTAAATAAAAGGACAGTGTTTGGTTTGTCGTATGAAAAACTGCAACTGTTTCCTACTTATTGCCATATAGATTGTATGATGAATTTTTTCTCTGCAAAATATTACATCAAAACAGACCTGAAGAGAAGATTTGACTGCAAACTAGAGGAGATTTTTAAAGAAAGCAGTAATATCGGATGAACCATAGATTTGTTCAGGGCCTGCTGGCATATTACACTGTTTTTCTCTTAATTTCGTGTACATCAAGTATATCTCTATTCATCTCACTCTTAAACAGAGCTCTATGTGTTCCAGTAAAATAATTTAAGCTGAAATCATGGTGGATATATGAGAGTGATAAATGCGGCTCCTTTCATTTGCAAAGAAAAATAAAGACCTATCTTGCTGAAATAGCATTAAAATAATAATTAGGCAGTGCTTGGAATTTCAGGAACAGGTCAAGCTGTTATATTAATTCTTAAAGCATCATATTCACTTAGTGCTACTTGTAAAGGTGTGTTTGAAAAGTACAGAACTTTCTAAATACCATGTGCATTTGTTTATTACATTTGGGAGACGATGTAAAAAATCTGACAGCATGCCACAAAGGTCATACCTATAATTCCCTTTAATTTAACTGTGTGATGTTTTAAATTTATGCAAACATAATTATTGCTAAGTTCCAGTGTGCTGTACATGTGCTACTGAAGCCAAAACAAGCCAGATCTGGTCCTATGAGTAACAACAGCATTAGGAAAATAAATCGGTAGTGATAGATGATGAATATTTATGATTGTTTCTCTCCTACTATGTTAATCATTTACAGATATTTTCAGTTTTGATCCAGTAGAAGTACAACTGAACGCAGTGCCTCCCCTGGAGTCTTAAGGAGGATGCATAATAATGTGGCAACCAGCCTCCTTCCCTCTACTCAGGGCTGGGTCGTATATCATATTCGCAGGCTTGCATTGGGATGCAGAGCTGCACTGCTCAGCAGGAGCTCCAGGAGGCATGGTGCCTCGGGCAGGCACAGTGGCTCCCGAAGCTCTGCGGCGGCGTGTGGAGAAGTGCATTGGCTGCTCCAGCCTTTGAGGCTGTAGCGTGTTGCTCCTGCCTACCCCCAGCTAGATCTGTTGTGCAGGGCAGAGGGGACAGCGAGGTGACCCGGTCCCCTCCCAGGCCTGCTCCCACTGAGGAGGAAATCTGTGGCAGAGGCTCGTACAGCCTGAGCAAAGACAGCTATTCTGTTTGATCATTCTGTGATGGTGTAAACTGGAGGGGTACCTCCCGTTAGTCCCCCTCTTCTCCGAGGCTTTTTATTTGGATTAGGTTTGTAGGTGGCTGCCACTCACTTTAACAGCTCATGTCTCCCTCCCCTCCCTTCACTTCCATCTTGCCTGCACATGACAGTATTTTTTCTGCCCTGCCAAGCATCCCAGTCTGTCTTCTCATTTATCACACAAACATCTCTGCACCTTTTTACTATACAACTCCTTCCAATCAGCAAAAAGCCCAGAAGCAATAATATATTTAAAGTACCCTGCCAGAGCATTTTCATTGCCTGACGGCTAAGGAGAAGAGGAAGTGCGGGAGCTGGGGAACAGAGGAATAGGAAAAGACTGAATCTCCTTTGTACCACACCCAGATCACAATGGGGTCCTGAGCACAAATAGGGGGCTAAAAACCAAATAGCGTATAAAACATGATGTCTGGCATCAGAAGAGAGACTTAGAGCTCCACCCCATGTATTCACCCTAAAGGAGCAGTGTAAACATCTAGTCCTGTCTTACATGGGTCAGAAAACACACTGACTTCCTGTCCTTCTAAATGTTCTCTTAGTGCACTGAAAGCTGTAAGGAGCAGCCAGCGATGAATGGGATGGAAAACTGTATGTCTACAAGTGACACAGCTTCGCACCAAATTCAAAATGGAGCCTTACGAAATGCAAATGGTGAAGTGACCCCAGAGAGAGGGCTGGGCTTTCAGGGTGAGAGGGATATAGAAGTTAATAAAATATCAATTATCAAATAATGGAGCATTGCCAGTTTATGTTGTTCAGAGAGGCAGACTTTTCACCTTTTAAGCTGAACCAGACAATGGAACACAGTGGGTAACACCATTAAAACTAAATGCGTGAGATAAAAGATCCGTGTTTAGCTGCATTGTGGGCTATCTGGTCCATCGCAAAACTGTACAGATGACAGGTGAATTGTAAAGAAGGAAGGGCCAGGTTCTGGCTTAGCAGCAAATGCAAGGAAGGAGATGCTGAAAAGGACAGAGACAAAAGCAGAAAGACAAGGGCTAGTTTGCTAGACAGTTCCTTTGCTTGGTTGAAAACGCTATTGCTAGTGCAGCCCAGTTATTTAAATCTGCCTGGATTTTTGCTGCTACCAGTGGCTGTTCTTGTAGGTCTTAATGGATCCATATATCACACTGAAAAGCCATGTCTTATTCTTTCAGTCCTGCTCATCATACTTCCTTTTCCCGAAGCAAGCATTGATGAAGATTTTCACCTGCTTTTTGCAGTCATTGAATCTCAGATAGATAATTTCAGGTAGATGATCTCATTCTAGCCTCAGTGCATCTCTTAAAGATTCACAGGGCTGAACTGTAACAATTCAGACAGCAGGACACAGGTTTATCACTACTAATCCACTTCATGTCAGTGTTAACATTAGCTTTTTTTTCATACAGAAGAGACGATCATGAGGAACTGAAAAGAGGGGGAATGTGTTAGAAAAAGTTCTTAATTGATGACTTTTTAGAAATTATGATTTTAACTAGGGGGAAGCCACCTTCATTCCTGTACTTATTAGTATTTGCAATAAAAGTGAGGTAATTGACTTCAACATATACCCAGTAGCTGTGGTTTCTCACCTGTGTCACAGCAGAGATTTAACCTGGAAAAAAGTCTGAGGAAGAATAATTTTAGGAATGATTTGTGGTCAGCTGTGACAGGGAATGTCAATGGTTATTCTATCCATGAAGCATGTACTTGTGGGACAAGGAGAACCATATTTTTAAGAATGACCTGGAGATACTTAGTATTAAAAAAAGGAAAAGACATATTTAGCACCTGGCACTGACACCTAAGGAACAGTGGTAGATTACTTCCTGAAATACGGAAAGATTTTAGGAAAAAAATCAGGATGGATCTGCTCTCATTTTATAGAATACTTCTTAAAACTTGTTAAAGCATAGATAGAAGAGTTGCATTAATAAGATCATATCTTTACATTATTAATATTATTGGGTACAGTTTTGCAGAAATAATTTGGTATTTACCTTCCTTCCTCCTTTTAGCAGTGGTTAAATAAATTGTAAAATGAAGTCACTCATTGCATTTTTGAGAATATTTCTGAATTTCTTTAATACGATTGTAAGAAACAACTTCCTAGGGTTGTACTCAGTGTAGTACTTTAGTTTGCCTAATCCTTTCATGCTACAGAGATTTAGGAAGACTAAAACAATCTCCATCTCTTGTTGTGCTGAGGAGTTAAGGGTCAGTGGACCTGAAATCCCAGGGTGGACAGCACCCTTAGTGTAACCAGTGGCCAAGGGTAGGCTCTGTTTGTTGCTGTGCATCACCTAGCTGAATAAGCAAACCATATGTGGGAAGAAGGGGAATGTACTGTCATCTAGAAAGTGAAGAAATGGGTTGAGGGTTCCCAGAGCGCTATTCAATACCACTGCAAATGCTTCAGGAAAATAAAACCCCTTTTTGTCTCGAATTCATACACCAGTATACCTTATCTGCTGAAACACTAATTTGGGGCTGAGAAAGACCATGTTCATGTGAACTACCTGCTTTGCTGCAGAGTGGCACGGGAGAATGGCATCACCATGCAACAAGTGCAACAAAACAGTGCAGCTGAGTATCCCAAATGCTGTCAAACGCATTAAAAGAATAAAAATACAGAGAGCATTTTTCCATGCTGCCAGTTCATTACAAAATTTTCAGTTAAGATAGAATTTTAACGCGTAATTTTCTAATTGACAGTCTCTTTTGAAGAACGTAGATCCCTTTTGCATACATCCACTGTGATACGGCACGTTAAAGAAATTTGGCTCATCCCACAGAAAATCTGGTAAAAAAATCAGTGATACACTAAAAGCTTCACTAAAAGGGTCTGCAAAACAACTAATATACATTCCATTTAAGATGATTAATTTGAATAACTGTAGAAATGGATGAGTGTAAATAAAAGCACAGAAGAGGATTTTGCTATCGTCTCAAATATTTCTTCCAGCTATTAATTTAAAAGTACATAGATTTTGAAATGATAGCTAAGAACAATAACATAGAATAAATTATATTATACAATTATTTTAACATAATGGATATATATAAAATATATAAAATATTAATATCTTCAGTATAATTCATATATATGTATATATAGTGTAACTATCAATATATATTTAAACCTCTAAAATATAAAGTGCAGGGAGTATTTTGACTGCATCTTTAATTTTTTTTTTTCCATTGCATCACAGTAAATATTTCCAGTGCTTTTCCGTTCTTTCTTTTTTTTTCCTCCTTGGAAGAAGTCTGTCTCTCACAGAACAAAGGAAATGATAGATGTGAGCTTCTATGATTGCTGAGAAGGCAGAAACAGTAATGACACTCAGAAAATTCTCTTCAGTTCAGAAATCATATCTAGTACATTAGAAACATTCAAGTTTCCAGAGAGCTATGTGCAAAATTCTGGCTTTCCCTAGGATTTTGGTTTGTTGTTAAAGTAAATTAAATAAAACACATCAAATGAGCACTTTTCTACCTAAATATATGCCATGTAGGATAATTGAATTTCTATCTCTTTTTTTAATTATTTTAAATTGTTATTTCTGAGGCAGAACAGACATATAGAGTATCAGGTAAGAATTGTATGTCTTTGTTACTAATGCAGTATGTAAGAGGCAATACATACTAGCACCTGAATGCCTAAGAAATACAGGATTTGAAGGTTAATTGACTCACTGACACCTGAGATTGGATTTGTCCCAAACTTTTCATAAGTACAGAGACTTTTGTATAGATACATGTGTGAGTCTGTATGTCTGTGACCTAATTCTGACTTTTCTCCACCTTCAGATCAGAGGAAAGCCACTCTGAATGAGTTGTGACAAAAATACGGCAGGGGAGAGAGCTGGCAGTGAAAAGCAGAGATCCTTGAAAAGTGAGGTGCATCCTTTAATTTTTTGCTTAAGCTGTGTAGATATTTCTGGTTCCAGACAAAATTTGAAACGGAGGTGAAAAATGTTGTGATTTCAATAATTTCCCCTTGCATTTCCAAGAAATAAAGGGTCCATGGTTTTGTATTCCAGAATCCATCAATAATATTATTATCCATTTGTCCACTGAAATTCAAAATTTGCCAAAGACATGGCATTTGAAAGATGGGATTTAAGTTTACAGGATCAGGACTGTGATCAACACAGTCACTGTATACTAATCAGCCTACAGTGGGCAGCAGGAACCAAGTGTCCCACGATCTTACTTCCCCAATTTCACTGCTCCTACCAGTACCAATTTTTCTGTTCAGTCCCACCTTTTTCTTAAATAATGTTGCTGGTTGTTTCCATCTGCAGTGAATAGAAACAATAAGTCCAAAAGAGACTTACTAAACTGAACAACCACATATATTCTATAATTGCTTAAACAATGTCCAGAGCTTGACTTACAGAATTAATTTATTTTTCTGTTAGCTTTGGCTTAGGGCTATGATTTTTTATAATATTTACTAATGTGCTAACTGTAGGATTTTTTGTGTTTCTATTTAAATCAATACAAAGGCCACACTGATGTCAGTAAAAACAATTTTGAATTTTGAAAATTTTTTCATCCTGCAATTGCTATTCATTACTTGTTCCAATTCTTCACATAATTTAATCCCTACCTGAAAATAAAAATGTTATAACCATTTTTTGCTGCTCCCACACTTTTAGTTAGATGGTATAACACACTTTCTACATATCATATCATGGCTGTACTTTGCCCTGTAGTTTGAAAGTGCTTTTATTTCTGATTTCCTAGCCATATTAGACTTTTTTAAAGCAAACTATAAAAGTACAAACAAATCTTATATTTAACCTTCTTAAGGTAAACCAAAA
>NW_008794595.1:865569-869772 GCF_000699145.1 Aptenodytes forsteri | reverse complement strand
TAAAAATTAGAATTTTTTAGATGCTATTTCTCCAGGAGGGCTGATTCAACCTGCGAAAATCTTATTGAAATTAAACTGTATTTTCAATAGGAAAAAAAAAAGTCATACTAATGTGAAAAAAAGTCATACTAATGTGAACTATTAAATAGTGATTAAATAGTTCACATATTAAATGTGAACTATTTAGTTTGATTCAGGCCTTTTGTACACCAGGTTATAATGGGTGACCAACAGTTTGCTCAACTATACTCATGAGAGACAGCTAAAATCTTGACAATACTCGTTGGTCTAATTGAAGGCTGGCATATCATCACTAGTTACAAATGGTTGCAATGAGATAGCTCTCTACTATGACTCACACTTTAATTAATGTTGCAGAGAAGCCTTCAGAGAACATGTCAACATGTTCCCCAGAATTTTCTTTCAAATTTTTATTGTTAGTTTAATTTTCATGTTCATTTGAATTAAAGGGAAAACATTTGGTTTTCATAGCAGTGTATGCAAATGTTTTGAATCACTGTGATTAGACCTTCTGTAGTTTACAAGCTGTGCTGGCAAAGCCTGGCTTCCTTTCAGCTACAACAACTGATATATTGCATTGTCTGTGGTTGCTTGTTCCTGACTCTGAATCCAATGAGGTTTTTTTGGAGTCTTTGTCCAAACTGTTGTAAAGCTATTTTGGGGGTATAGCAGCTTTTTCATCTGACAAGCTCAACTACTCCTTGCATTGAAGTTGTTAATATCTTTTAAAAAATCTTCCCTTGCTATTTGATGTATTTCTACACTCCTGGTACAGCTTAATACATGTGCTGACAACTACTCTGAATTAATTTCCAAATATGTAACTCTTGCTACATATTTAGATTGTCTATTATTAGTTAGCTTTGGATATGTACCCATAGTGGCCTACTGTTTACAGGGACAAGGAAAAATGTCTACTGGCAACCTCGTGACTAGGCATTTCACAGCTAGAGCTGAAAGGTCTAGCTGGTATAAAAGCACTCTTCAGGGTAAAGTTGATGAATTGTAGTAATCCTGACTGGTGTCAGGACAAAGGAGTCTCTCTAATTGAGCATGGCTGGAGAATCAGTAAGGGGTAGTATTAGTTAACTGGCCTAAAATGAAACTTTCAATAGGCTATCCCTCCCCCTCACACAGAAAATGAATTGGAGCATTAAAGCCACCCCCCTACATCATCTCTTATCAAAGACCTCCATCTCTTGCTCATATACAATATAGCCTGCTCCATAGGCTCTGGTGCCAACACTGCTGTTTCCTGCATTACATTGTGCTGTGCAAAATTAACTGCTCTTATAAATGGAAGCAACTTTGACAGCAATGCAGCTTTACCTCTTTGAACCACTGGAGAATCATATGAATAATATTCATCAGTTGCTGAAGAGAATGAGAGAGATATCTGCATTATTTTTATGAATACCAACTGTGGCTCTGGAATTTATTTCATTGATCTTATCCTGGCTGGCTGGGTAGTTGCAAGAAAACTTTTAGGGAATATTTAAAGAAGACAAAAAGTACTGAAGAAAATAAATTATTAGACAGATTATGAAAAAAAAAACCTTGTGGAAACAATAGAGAACCTGGAACCTCTACCTGTATTCCCTATACCTGGCTATTAAGAGAAACCAGACAAGGTTAACCAGGTTTTGTCTTCCCAGTCAAAATCCAGGATCCAAGGGGACAGTAATCTATTAAAGTCTCCAAAATTGGTAGAGGTATCGGCAGCTGAAGAAAACTGCCAGAAAAAGACTTATGCACTTGGTTCCACAAGAGCTGGTGATAACCCTCACCTATGAATTAAGTGCATCAACTGAGTGGAACTTATCAACAGTATACAAATAAAAAAAAATAAATGTGGTTAAACATTAAGGATATACAGCTCTTGCTGTTTCACCCACTTGCTATACTTGCTATGCAGCTTTGAGAAAATAAACAATGCTTTGTTTTAAAGAAGCTGTTATGGATCACTTGAGGCTACCTAGAAAAGTAACTTGAACTCTGAAAAAGTATTTTAGTGTGTCTTGCTTCCACATGTAAAAGCTCAGGTTCCCTTCAGGAATATTATGCCAACATTGTGAACCAGAAGTCCTGGAGTTTCGTGCTGTAGTGTGGATGTAAAAAATAGCCATGGCTCAAGTCCTGAGCAGGTGCATCTCCTAATTACATGGTGTTTGCTTGAAAACCAGTTTCAGACAATGAAAGTGTTCCTGTTTGGTACAGTTCCAGAGCTGTACCAAATCATTTCACTCTGTCTATGTCTATCTTTATCTCCTGACCGTCCTTTTCTTTGACATAACTATTAAAAGATGAAACTAAAAATACAAAAGTTGTCTTGTTGAAAATCTTTTCTTAGTGGACAGGCATATAAGACCTCAATCCTGAAGAAGAGGTCTTACTATATCAGCAAGTAAATTAATGGGAAAACAAGAATTTTGGTCCCCTTGACTTCCTGATACGCTTTCTGGAGGTATAGCATGCTTGCTAACATTTGATCAACAGAGATCTCTGAGAACATAACATAAAAATTAACTTACAGTATGTAAGAAAGAATAGAAGGGAAAGATGTCTTTCAAAGATTAACTAAGGGTCTGCAGAACTAGTTGCTTGAATTGTTTTGGAAGACTGATGGGGTAAAATAGTCATAGACCTTTTTAATGATTTCTTTGCTTATCAGTATAGACTTAACTGACTGGGCATAACATAGCACTGCACATATCATCTAAGCGCAAAGTTGTCAATAAGCACTGAAAAGCTGGTAGTCATATAGATGGGCTTAAGGCACCATTACCAGTATGATGCAGATACATTTCTTTGTCCTCAGAAGAAGGAAACAGTCCCGGAACTGCAAGGCATGTCCATAAAAACATATTTTTAGTTAGCATTTGAACATAGACGTAGAGGCCAAGACTGTGTTCTGGTGCAGAAAGCAGTTGGGGTTGCTGTGGTGACATAGGAATCTCAGGGACTGGCATCCAGAAAGACAGTCTTTGAGTGGCTGAATTTAAGATTTCTAACTGAAAGCAATGCAAAGAAATTTAACACTTAAATACCTATGTTCACAGGAATATTCATGCCCCTCCTAAGTGGACTAGGTGCAAAGGTATAGAGTCTCTTCCTCCAATTCTCCCTCCTTCTCTACCCACAAATTTAAAATGAATTATACAGTGGGGTAGCTATGGCAAGAAAGACTGAAACCATTGTACCATTTAATCTTGAGAAGTGGACCCCATGTTCAAGTTCTTGCCTCAGATGAAGCTGAAGAAAGATGTAAGCCTGAAGCCCAGATAAGTGACCATGCAATATATGAGTAACATGAATTATTCTTGATAAGTAGTAAATTGCTGCAGCCTTTATCTTCAACTACAGCTGAAGGATTACTGCACTTGCCTAGTTATTTCCCTACTAGTATAGCTAGATTGACCAAAGTATTATCTATGACATTTTAGCTGAATTTACCATATTATTTAATATACCCATGCTACTATCCTGACTACTTGTGAAATTTGTGTTTCCCTGAGTACTCTGAGAAGCTGTGATGTCCCTTCCCCACTACTGCTAGTGCCTACAAGTGTTCTTATAAATCTTCACTTCCATATAGTATTTGTTTTTATTTAAAAAACAACTAAAAATACCTCTTGTGCTGCTCCCCCTCCTAAATATTGTTTCTGAAGAGATGTCTGTCACCCTTATCATATATTACATACCTGTACAATGTCTTGACTCTACATATGCTGAAACTTCATCCATTCTTCATAACCCCAAGTCTTCCATGATGCACTTTCTTCTCTTCTCTCCCCTCATCCCTTATACAGTTCTTCAGACCCTGCGTTGTGGTTTAACCCCAGCCAGCAACTAAACACCACGCAGCCGCTCGCTCACTCCCCCCCAGTGGGATGGGGGAGAGAATCGGAAGGGTAAAAGTGAGAAAACTTGTGGGTTGAGATAAAGACAGTTTAATAGGTAGCCAAAGCTCTGCGCATGCAAGCAAAGCAAAACAAGGAATTCATTCACTATTTCCCATTGGCAGGCAGGTGTTCAGCCATCTCCAGGAAAGCAGGGCTCCATCATGTGTAACAGTTACTTGGAAAGACAAATGCCATCACTCCAAACATCCCTCCCTTCCTTCTTCTTCCCCCAGCTTTATATACAGAGCATGACGTCACATGGTGTGGAATATCCCTTTGG
>NW_008794595.1:863878-865556 GCF_000699145.1 Aptenodytes forsteri | reverse complement strand
GAAGCTGAAAAGTCCTTGACTAGTGTAAGTATTACCTAGCAACAACTAAAACATTGGTGTGTTATCAACATTGTTCTCATCCTAAAGCCAAAACACAGCACTGTACCAGCTACTAGGAAGGAAATTAACTCTATCCCTGCCGAAACCAGGACACCCTGACATATGTAGAAGGCTATCACTTGACTTCTTCCATGTATGAAGATACTGTAAGGAGATATATGATCCCTTCATAACAACCATCAAACAATTCTACCAACATCTCATATCGTTACAATGAAAATAACAGTTTTCATTCTTGTTCATAGACCCAGCACGGTGGGGGTTTTCTTTTAGTTTTGCTTTTGGGTTTTTGTGTGCATGTTGTTTTATTTATTTTAAGCAATAGATCTACCCCACTCCATCTTATTCCACAACTATAGTACTGGAGCTTGATGGAAGGGAGTATGTTTTACCCTGAAGAGGAAGACCTTTGAATTCTGACAGCCTTCTGTCCCCATACATCATACAGCATCAAAGATGACACCAGTTTGTATTTCTTCTCCATTTGCTGTTTCTTCTTCATTTGCTGTTTTTTCTTTGCTTTTATTTTTGGTAAAATGCAAGCAACTTACAGATTCATCCAATCAAAAGTCTGAAAATGTAGACTTTTTTTTCTATTCAAAATTCAAATTAAACTTCTAGAACTCATCCTTTAAGTGCCTCCTTTATTTGGCCCTTACCTCTGCTACCCACTACTACTGCCCTGATTATCTGACACTAAGGCATCACAGAAAAGAGGAAATCAAGGCTTTTCCTGTCTTATTCTTTGGTGTTTGCCTTCTCTTTACTGGTAACAAATCTTTCCTGAAATCAGCTTGTGTGTGACGAGCTAACTTAGGTGAAGCTGAGGTCATCAGGAACTGCTTGGCAAGGTCATAGAATCACAGAATGGTTGAGGTAGGCAGGGACCTCTGGAGGTCATCGGTCCAACCCCCCTGCTCAAGCAGGATCACCTGGAGCTGGTTGCCCAGGACCATGTCCAGACCACTTTTGAATATCTCTAAGGATGAAGACTCAGTTCCCCACAAAAACATCTGGGTATAGGGATGGGTCTGATATGTGAATGAACCACATACTTGTGGAGCTGAGTTGGAAAGCAGACTGGTGCTCTAGATAATGAAGTGAAGTACTGGCTGTGAAGGATTTTGTGACAAGATTTTGTACCAGAAATGAACAGGGGCTTGGTGTGTGCCAGATGCTCAGATGAATGCCATATGGAAGCATTGATTACAGCGTGAGTGTTTAGGCTCCAGAAAGACTAAGCTACTTAGTACTTGGTAAGCACTCTAATGTTGTAGCTTTTAGCTTCTTCTAGGGCTTGAACCTACCACACTGACATTCGGTGTTAGAGAAATCAAAATGACTGCCTGTGATTTTGGATTCTTGTATACATCACTGCAGCACAGTATGTTATGATATATAATTAAATTTAATTACCATATGAAACAAGGCTTCTCTCAACAAAGTAGACATTTCTGGTTCTTCTATCCAAAAAACATGCAGTGGAACTGAAAAGAGGACAGAGAAGAGCAATAAAAATGATCAGATGTATGGAAATGCTTCCACACATTAAAAATTATTAAATAGATCAGGGAACTGCAGTATGGGGAAGATAACTAAATATTATAAAATAAAATAA
>NW_008794595.1:810308-863783 GCF_000699145.1 Aptenodytes forsteri | reverse complement strand
GACCTAAATATTATAAAATAAAATAAAATTATAAAATAAAATAATAAAATAAATAAAATAAAATAACAAAAAAGAGTAAAGAGAGCAACTGATAAGAGTCTATGAAATCTTTAACCTTCCTTGAGAATGCACATAGAGAATTATTGATCCCTGTGCTTTCCCATACAAGAATATGGGCTACCAGGTGAAAGAAGCAGCTGACAAGTTCAAAACAAACAAAAGAATGCTCCTTTATACAACATATAGCTAATCTGTGGAACTCATCACTATACACTGTGGATGTTTAAAAATGTCATGTGTTCCAATTTATTGAGGAAGGAAAAAAAAAACTCTCATTCAAGAAGTCTGAATTACAGACAGCTAGAGGCCGGACGAATATGGGAAATAGTATTACATGCTTGCCTGGTTCTTATCCTCTCCCCCTGACATCTGCTACAGGACATAGTCAGAGACAGAATATGAGACTAGCTAGACCTTTGGTTTGAACCATTTTGGCTGTTCTTATTTTCTTATGATTTTAAACTGCATGTTATTCCAGAAATTCCCAGGCTGCAATAGTAACTCCAGCTCTAGTCTAAGTGATTACACAGGTGGTACTTCAGTAGACAGTAGTATGGGAACAATAGTATAGCAGTGTCAAATTTGGGCTGGGAACAACTGCACTGGGATCATCAAACACAGAAGTTTATAATATACCGCTAGGATTCAGTTGCCTGCTATGCATTTAATCTCTGCTTTGGATTATAAATTAAACTGGAATTTAAATAAAAGTTGTGGCCAGAGGCCTTTAACCATGCTGATAGATGTCACAAGGCTTCTTTTGAGCCACAAAGCACAAAGTAGAAGGGTTACGCTATTTTTGATTGAACACAGAATTATTTTTTAAACTCCCTTTCTAAAAGCATTTAAGTTTTGTTTGTGGCGTGGCTCTTCCATAAACTCTTTGTTCATTAAACTTCTAGTTGCTTCTGTTGAAAACAGAGATGCTTTCAAGTAAAATGTTTTAAGGAGGTTTAGAAAATGTTCTGGAATGAATTTTAGAAGTAATGGATATTCCCTTGATTTATGTCCTTGTATCGTACATGTAAAAGTGAAAAATAATGCTTTTAATTGTAGAATTAATAAATTTTTTTAATCTTTTTTTCTGATTATGGTCCTAACATTACACTACGTGGAGTGCTGATCTGATCTGATCTGATCTGGAAATGATCATCAAAGTTCAGCCCAGATTAATTATTTAGAAAAAATACAAACTGACATTTAGAAAAAGACAGATGAAATAGAACTCTTGTTAAGTATAGCAATAAGAAATGGAGCATAGGATGGTAACAGAAATAAGTATAGTAATTGCCATTAGATACAGAATAAAGACATTGTGACCAAATTAATCAAGCCATGATTTAGATTTTTAAAATTTATTAGAATTTTTTAACTGTGTTAGCAATTAATATGCTGTACTATTATGAGTTTAAATTGATTAGCACTTTTTTGAACAATATATAGCAAATGGCTATGTTAATTAAAGGAAATCAAGCTACATTAATGCAGGTTCTTTTAATGGTGAAAGATACAACATTTTAAACACTTTTTTTCTTGGTACATGTTTAAATAGATTTTCTGTTCTTTGACTAGCAAAATGTTTAAGACTGACAAAATAGTCATAGTCTACAACCTACATAGGAAAAGGCTTTGATTACAGTAAAATTACACAAAAATGTGTCATTAAAAGGCATTGGACAGACATAAAACCTAACCTTTTGAGCTGAAGAATACTTAATATTCTCTTCATGATCATGCAAGGGGAAATTCTTTGCTATGGAATAGCTATTTTCCTGTTAAGCAGGCTATTTCATCAATGATTTATTCCTGAGATGTAATAGGTCGTTTAAAATGGTGGTTTAAAAGTTAGGCCTTTTTTGTTTAATTTTCTCACAGGCAGTTGGTAATTATCATGGTCCTGCAGTTTCTCTGGAATGCTGTGGAGGGTCAAATGCCAATGGAACCCTGCTTTATAGGGTAATTAAGACAGTAGACATGGTTATTAAATACATCGTGCTAAACTAAACTGGAATGCTGTGAAATAAAATCCAAAATCATAAATAAAACGTGGGTATTCTAGCGAAAAGAAAAAGAAAAAAAAGAGGCTTTCTACAACCATATTTGCTGTAAACAGCTCTGGCTGAATTGTGTCTGAAATTCTGCCATTTAGGTATCTATCTGCAGACTTGCTAGATGTTTCAGGAATATTTTAAAACTAAAAATAAGAGCAAATGTGCTCTGTGTGTTTTGTGTGCCCAGAAATCTAGTACAGTAATCAAAATTCAACCTCATAGTGCTCAGTGTATCTAAAGAATGTAAAAAAACTCCACAATGAATAGAACCTTCTGTATTCATAATTACCATGCAGCATGTGCTGGAAAATATGTACTAAAATAGGATGATGGATGTAAGTTTAATGTGAATAACAAATGAAGTTTGGAGAATCCTGCAGAAAATACCATGAGATGATAGCCTCTTTTTAAGATATTACCAGGTGTAGTGTAGCTGTTTCATTCATGTCTATCTGAACACTTTGTGTTTGCAATATCCTTTAGGCCACATATAGAGATGGTACTGTGTGTCTTACGTGCAGGAGAGGGGGGCAAAGATTAAAGGCTTGATCAACATGGGTAATACTAACAGAATGAAAGGTGAAATATTGCAACCTGTAAGATATTGTACTTCCTTCAGAATATAGAGTAAACTTGTCTTTATACTTTTTCTATACTGAAAAGATAGGGTAATACGATTTCTTCCTAGAAAAATTGTGACAAGTACACAAAAGCGGCGGGAAATTCACTTTGGAAAATGAGTCTAATATAAAACAAAGTCCGTAAAATACAGAATGAGATTTGTACATCTGATCCAAAATTATATTCCCTTTGTTTAAAGTCTGGAAGATTATATATGCAAGTTTATTGGTAAATTCATTGCATCACCAGAAAAGGAGAAAGAACTATGCCTCCCCCCTCCCTAAAAAAAAATGAAAAAAAGAAAATAAATATTTCCAATTCTAGCTGTAAAACTGGAAGCCAGAATGTGTAGTTGACAGGCACAGAGCCAGCTGACTTTAAATCACTAGCCTTTCCATCAGATCAGTCTTCCTACTTCCACATGGAACACATTTTAAGTTAACAATGTGTAGTTTGGCAAAGGAATTGTTTTTCTTTGGCATAGAGGAGTTGTCTCATTTCTTTTAAAAAAAATATTTTCTGCCTGCTTATATATACAGTGTGTGTCGACATTCTTTTGAACTTTAAAAACAGTTGTTACATCAAAAAAGCTTTACTTAGACAATTACATTCTGCCTATTTTGTTTTATATATATATATATGTAGATATAAATGATGGAAATTGATATTTAATTCATCTGTATACTGGCTGGTGTAACTCATCCAGTTTTCAGTGTTTACTTAAATACATATGTAAATGCCTATAAAAATGTTGATTAAGCTGCTTGACCACAGACACTGAGAAAACAGGCCTCCTTCCTTGAGACAGTAATTTAAGTAAGTCTCAGTTGATATCAGAGTATTTACAGTGTGGGTATAGACTCTAAGACAAACTAAGATTAAATCTGATCATTTTGCTCTTACACCAAAACCTGGCCATTTCAACCAGATGTATTTATAGCATGAAAAAGCAGTAGAATGGAATGCTACTCATTCAGACATTTGCAGTTGATTTATTCATTCCTGGTTGCTTCCACTGAAAACTCAGAAAAGCAGAAATGCAAATTTTCAGACATTGGTTCCACATGAAATGGGACAGACCACTGCACCAGCTACTGTTGTGAGACCAGATAGAGCTACTGCTGCCTACACATAAAGAGAGCCATTAAGGAGAAGTTGTTTATTTCTGCTTCTGCAGAAATCATAAACACCAGCCATGAGCCTGACAGCACAAGCTGTGCTGCAGTAAATTCTAGTACTTTGCTGGCCATTCTAAGCTGCCCAGTAAAAGTTACTGTACCTAAATCCCATATACATTTCATGAAATAATCCTGCTCAGAAGATGGTATCATATTCATGCACAGCAGGGTGTGCAAATGCCTATAAATCAAAACGTAGAATCTGAAATATCTATAAAAAAAATCTGTGCAAATTTAACCATGACCCTTTGCCAGACAATAGGCCTTCATATGCTTTGCAGCTTAGCAGACACCAAGGAATTTTGTTTGGAAGTGATAGCTACTGTCTATGTAATATTTAGGACCTATTCATGGAGCATCTGGCAGAAAATAAAAGGGTTTCCTCCTCTAACATATGCTAAAGAAGGATGTGGTCCTGTGCCTGCTCCTCCTCTTCTGACTTTTTGCAAATAGCACAACATAAGAGACAGTTGTTTCTGGCTGCCCTGCTGCCTGTCATGGCTGTCAAGTGAAATCCCATGAATTATTGCTCTTCCAGATGTAAGAGATTTCCAGGCTGCCTCAAACTGCCTGTGGTTTGTGGTACTGGAGAGGAGAGAAACGAGATTAAACTTCATCTCATCAGTGCAATCTGAAAAGATCACACAGAGGACTAATAATCACAGCTTTTTCATTCCAGAGCCGGACCCGAGAGCTGTGTGTTTTTGTTTCAGGGCTATGTCACATTAAGCTTGTTGGAAGACATTGATTAAGGTCAAACAATGTTTGAAGATCAAAAATAAATTTTTTAACTCTGTGTTGCTGCATACATTTTGCATTCTTCAAAAAGTGTCATGCATTGCTTTAGCCGGCTGAAACAGAAGAGTCTGTGAACTGAGTTCTGTAATTCTGAGATGTCAGCACTTCTTAGCATAAACTTATGAAAGATAAAAAAGAAAACGTTCACCTACAATTATGAATCTAATGTCATATGGCATCCCCTGTAATCAGAGAAAAACAGCCACCAAAAAACCCTACTTGTCACTTTGGTTTCCCCATAAATGTCTGTCTTTGTGATTTTCAAAACTTGTCGTTTGTTTTTTTTTTAACATTTTTTATGGTTTGTTTGTGCCAACCACAATGGCCTCTGGACCTTTGAGGTTAGTCTGAATGTTTTGTATTAGTGAAGAATACTTATTCATACACTGATGAGTTACACAGTTTTCAGAATGCTCAACTGTAACCCTCCGTGAGTTAAGAAATAACAACAGGTTCAAAATGATAGGTAGAAATTTAAATAAAGATTTTCATGATTGTTTCCAGAATTGTTCTGTAATTGTATTGTCCGCTCCAACCATTTACTGTTGAATTTCCAAGTTTTTTCTATCCTCTTTGAGATATATACATATGTATGTATGTATGCAGAGAGAGAGAGAGAGAGAAATGTAATGCACAGTTACCTGCAAACTATACTTTAAATAATAGCTGTAACACAAAATAGCATAATGCTTTAAAACCTAAGCACTGTCAAATGATTACTGTCATGACTGGTTTTTTTATGAAATCAAGACAAGTGGAGAGGCCCCTGACATTTCACTTCAGCCCTATTAGCAAAATATTAATTATAGATAAGGAAAATATGTTGCCCCAAAAACACCTGGAAATAATTGACAAATGTATGCGACTTAGATCAGAACGTAATTGCCCTGATTCGACCTATGTAGCTTTTTTTAAAAACTGACGTAGCTTGTTTAAGTAATAGTGTTGGCTACCAGATGTAAAACCTCCCAGGCTAGCTTCCTTTTCCATTTGAGCTCGGGCATATCACAAAGGCTCTCTAATGTGAGGGGATACCAGTAAAACAGTGATGAAAACCATAGGTACGAATATCTGCAAGTGGCTCACATGAAAGCATTTATCGCTTTTCATGCGCGTGTATTATACCATGGTGGAAAAGAGCCCTTCATTGAAAATGCATTAATTATTTGACACTGGTTTTCCTCAGACATTTTTTTGCTATGGGATGCAAGTGAAAGATTACAGCTGAAAAAATGATCATCATACTTGAGGTAGGCTCACAGAATCTTTTCTTATGTTCTGTGTGAAGTTGTCTTGAACTGAAACCTCTGCTCCTTAAGGATTAAGGGATTGAAAAGCAAAGACTGAAGCTGCTGTAATTTAAACCCAGTCATTCTCTAGCACAAAGGTGCAAATGGACTAAGCCAATCTGCTTCTTTGCTAGTTCAGCTAAGAAAAAATTTTACCTTTTGAAAGTTTTGTACTATTAACATTCCAAAGATGTCATTATCTTTAAAGGAAATTTATTCTCTTGATTTTTTAACATGAGAACAGAGCCATGAGACATGGAATAGGTGGACATGGTTTCAAATTGCAGTTTACGGCATTTCTGAAAAATTCCATCTATGTGATGTATAGATAAATCATAAAGATAAAACTAATCAATGAATGCCACTGAGGTGAGTTTTCTTGTTTATAAAAATATCTTGTCTCCAGAAATACTTGCAGAGCAGTTTTCTCTTGCTATTTAAAAAAATGGTTTTATATTACTAAAGAGTCATAAAAAGTATCAGATGAAACCAACTTAGTTCCAAGGACTGCAAGAGAAGAGGGAGCATTATGTTATATTGCAGATAACTAATACATTCACTAGACAGAAAAAATCCAGTTAATTACTGGGTGCATGTTAACTGATTGCAGGTTCCGAGTTTCAGTAACAAAATGAACTGAATTTACATTTCAGGTTGTTGGTTTCTTTTTAAAGTTTGTCACAAAGACGCGGTACGTAATTCTAATCAAAACAAATCAAAACTTCTTTTTAAAAAGTATTCCCAGTGGAAGAGCACCATATCCAGCAGAAAATGAAGCCCCAGCACTGTGGTTTGGGAACTACTGTGCCGTGCTAGGGACCTGTCTTTGATTACTGGCTCCGCTCGTAGACGAGCACTCCCCGCAGAGGCTGCGACACTCAGCTTGTGAGAAGAAAGTAGCTCCGCGGCTTTGGGGAGCGCGGCCTCTCGGAGCCACTTGCTTGGAAGCGGCTCTAGCGCGGGTAGAGGTGGGTTCCCCCCAGCCTCCCACCAGCGTATCGGCTGCTGTGAAGTGGAGGCTTACGTAGAGGGAAATAAGAGAGTTGTAGTTCTTTGGCGACCTGGAGAAGTTTTTTCCCTGGGGGAAAATACATAAACATATTCTCTTGTGATATGTGTTGAAATTTACTACCAACAGGAGTAAGTGTAGACCTTAGAATTACTTGTATTGATTTTGGGCTACGTTGCATAGTTTCCATTTGGGTGAGGAAAAGTCACATAAGTGGTTACATATTTGTATTTATAAATCATCTTCTATCACTGATTTAAAACTGTGACCCACTGTTTATCCATACATTTGATGTGGAGCTGGCAACCAGCAATAATACGAGCTTTCCAGCACTTCCCATTTATAACTTCAAAGCCTAACCTGGAGAACCACCCTCTCTAGAGACAGAAGCAATTCATTTTCCATATTCAATGTGCTTCTCTTGAGAGGAAAAAACTGCCAGTCATGCCAAATTGTGTTGAATGATACAAGGTAAAGCTAGTTTTATCACATGGGCAGCTGACACAAAACTCTTCCACTTATCTTAGGTTGGATGGGAACTGGGTTCAGAGATGAAAGGTCAGTTCTTTATCCACTAAGCCCTCTAGATATTCCAAAATCCCCAGTACATTACAAATTTGAACAGTTTAAGCTCTCTTAAATAAAAGAATCTCTTCTTGAGGTAAAGTATACAGTGTATATAGATACAGAGCAGGAGAAACATGTGAAAGGTCAGAGATGTGACCTTTTAACGTCAATAGTTTTATTTATTGACACGAAGTCCAGTTTAAAGTGCTTAATGAAAAAGCAAGAAAAGAATCAAGGAATCTGTTAAACTGCGTAAATTTGACTGACTAAATAAATTATACTGCATGCCTCAGAAATTGCAATTGCTATGAATGTTTTCTGGGGCTTATTCTTAGCAGAGGAAGCAGTTTCAGAAATTAACAGCATACTGGTTACACTGGCAATCCACAAACTAGTTCCTCAGTTTTCCTAACATGGCCTAAGGCAATTAAAATGGTATTTTTATTTTCCTTGATATTTTCTTCCATGTCACTTAACTGTTCTGTTATCCCAAGTAAGAAAAAAAAAAAGGTTGAATCAATAGACACTTTGTGTTTAGGGCTCATTTCCATTGAAATCAGTAGAGAAAAGTCTGATGGCAGGATGATACTCATAAAGCTTCTCTAACCTGCTGTATTTATTTTATTTTATTTTATTTTATTAGTTTTGTTTAGTTTGTTTTGTTTTGTTTTGTTTTGTTTTGTTGTACTGTCCATAGTTGTTCAAGCCCACTGGTTAGTCTGTGCATTGGCAGAATAGTTGTACTTTTATATTGCCTTTATAATAAATATTTATCCGATACATCAAATGCACAGTCGGAAATACTGGTGACTATGTATATAGATAATATAATTAATATATGAATATCAATATAAATAATAGATATGTGTATGTGGACAGATTTTCCAGTGGTCCTGAGCACCACCCGTTTCCATTGAAACTATTGGGTGCTATAAATGCTCAGAAATTCAGTAAATAAAGCCATTTAGCTCTTAAAAATGGTTTTGCTCCTCATCAAGTGCAATCCAAGAGTTCTGAAGATTAAAAGTGGAATTCAAAAATTTGTTTCCTGCAAGAACAGTACTTTGGCCTTTTACAGTGCTATTTACAGACTACAGCATTTTGTTTAGGTGAATCAATTATCTGTATCCTCAAGTGCAGATTTTATTTTCATGGACTTTTGGATTTTGCCATTTCAGTAATAATGTCTGGTATTATTCTAGTTCAATTTTACAGCTTCTCCTCTGAAAAGATACTGCGTTTTGTGATGTAATTTAGAGACTTCATTGCGAATGGGCATCAAGACACACAAATTGAGAACACAGGGAAGAGAAACAAAGCTGGATTAAAGATTGCCTTGAACTGCTGGAGCTCTGGCCCAAGGACTCTGCATTCTTGTTTAAAATGCCTTGACAATAATACTGATCATTTCATCTCTGGTGCCTTTTATGATTTTTTCCTGTAAAATGAGAACAGGGTAAATTGGGAGCAGCTATAATGACAGAAACTGGATAGTGCAACACAACAAAGTGGTAGTCCTAGTTCTTGTGGTAATCTTTTCATCTTATTCCTCTTTCTTTTCTTATTAGTGTGCTAAAATGCCTTTGCAAATTGATATTGATAATTTTTCATATAAATAGTAAACAATACCACACTGTTAACATGGCTTTGCTTATGAAACTTTATAGCCTAATTAATTCAGCAGGGTCTCTTGTCAATATTTCAGGCTACCTTCAGCATGACACGATCACTCCATTTGATCTTTCGTGCCACAAAGTATGCTAACACTTTGTATTTGTATTTTACAGATATTTTTAATGATCTTTGAGGTTAGACAAACTATTGATGAAAGATTTCTTGATCAAAACAGATACTTGGTTTTATCTTTAGATAACTGTGCAAGCTTTACAGTACCAGCTTACTCACTGGTTTCACTCAGAAAGGTGGCATGACACAACCTGTAACAACTTCATATTTGCAGGTTTTTTCCCTGTATTTTAAACATCAGTGCTCAGCCTCATTATACAGGGAAGCATACAAACACAGAATCATCAGTTCTTTCACACCTGTGACAAAGCATTAACTAGACTCTCCTTTGAAGGAAATATTATAGAATTGCCTCATACATGTATATCAAGAGTAATTTCTTCATTGTTTGAATTATCTCATTTGAAAGAAATTTCATGCCCAAAGAATATGTGCACATGCAACCGGCTAGATTATGGTGTCATTCCAGCTTATTTTTAAGAAAAGCTGGAATGCCCCTCAGTTAATCTGCATTATATTGTGCAGACCAGTTTTTATGTAGTCTCATCACTGTGGTGAAATGACTGTTTATCAAGGGTCAGTTACAGTACTCAGAGCCCCACAATGGACTGAAATGTAGGAGAAGATGAGTAATTTGGAACCTTAATAAAGAAATTTTGCTTTATTTGTGCCTAACCTTGAAAAACACTCACAGATTTCAACTATTATACGGGATGCAGCGGTACAACTTCTCAAGGGTCTTTTGTCTGCACACCTCGCTGCCTGCCAGAGGCTCATTGTTAGCACGTAGTAACCTCAGTAATACAGGGTGGCTGTTTGTTGTATTTATTGACAAATGCCTTTTGTTTTCCTTTCTTTTTTTTCTTTCCCCAGATCTTGATCAACATTCTAGCCTTTCTAGCTTCCTTGCTTTCATTTCATTTTATTAAGGCATTTGGGGACCTTTTCCTATCCCAAGACAGAGGTGCCAAAAAAAGGTACTTTTTTTCTTCCTGAGCTTCTGGACACATAATTTGTACCTACTGTGTGCAGCCTGAGTGTCTGAAGTACACATTAAAAGAATAAATGGCTACACTCCAGTTCCACATATGGTAAATGTTTTATCCTGATATTGCCTTACCCTGTCAGATTAATGAATATATATTTCTTTAAGTTTGCAAATAGAACCTGGTAAAAGTCCTGTTAAAATGAGGAAAGGTTTTAGGGTTTTGTTTTGGGTTGTTTTTTTTTTTGTCTTAAAATGCTGAAGGAGGGGTTTTGGTGTTCCGGCATTAGGAAGAGTTGTATAAGATTGTTATCAAGGGAATTTTAAACTCAAGAACTAGGTTTTCACGGTGACGAGCACCCACAGTACTCTCTAAATTTTCAGCATCTATGAAAACATGGCCTTAAGTTTACTAGCTGATTTCCAAAAAAAAGCAGTGTCATCATTTCAGGGTGGTTCAGTTTTAGTTTTTAGTGTTTTTTAATCTCTAAATTAAGATAAATCCAGAGGGAATTTTGGAACAGACTGGAAATTTTGGCCAAAAAATAAAACAGGCAAAAAATTATTATGTATTTAAGACCCATTGCAGCTAATGGCAGTTGGATACCTAAAACTTTTCATGATGTTGAAAGTCTTCCCTATTTGACACGATCTCAGAAACAGAACTTATGTAAGTGTTACAGGATGAATTCTGCTATTAACTAAAGCCCATGGTTTGTTCATGCTTTTTCTTTGGACTATAGATATTAAAACATCAGCAGTTCAAAAAGATTTTATTTAAGCAATCTGTGTCATGATATTCTGCATCATAATATAGAGGTGAACTGGAAAGAAGATGTGTACACTGCCATGGAAGTTGTGAGAACATGTTGTACTAGTACCTGAGCTGTCACTCCAGACAGTCAAATGAAGTAAGTCAATGGATCTATGGTACAGAGGTCAGAGTGGCAGTATTTCTGAAGAATTCAGAGAAGCTGTCTGGAGACTGCTAGTGTGTGAGATGGAGGAAGAAAGAGAAGGATGAGCAATGAATTCCCTAAAGCTATTCCCCTGAATGTGTTCCATAATAAATTTTAAATGTGTGTCATAGTGGGGTAGAGGGGTCAGATTTACTAATAATTTGCATTAACATTTGTAATATCTATCTTTTATGAACATGATCTCTTTTAGAGTTTTGAAAGTTTATATTCTTCCACAAAAAATTCAGGTTTTTTACTGGCTATGTCATTCTCTGATATTATATATGCATCTTGCATCTTTTATATATGAAATGAAGAGGCTGGTGCAACCCCCTCTCTTTTATATATGAAATGAAGAGGCTGGTGCACTCCCCTTACTCCCTTTTTTTTCTCGCCCTTTCTGACCACTCCTCTTACTCCTTTCTTTGCCTGACTGCTTAGCTGACAGAAACTACTGTAATCTGCCACAGCATCAACGACTGCATGAGGGAGCGGATGTTTTCCCCACAGAACCTAGACAATAACTCTGGGCAGGAGGAAAATGGACTAACACAAGGATCTGATGAGAGAGTGCTTTTCCTCCAATGACCCAGCTGGCTTGCCCATGACACAGCTTTTACAGGACATATAAATGAAATAAGAAGAAAGAAAGCATTAAACAATGTAGCCGAGGAGAGAGGAAAAAGAGGAACTTAAAGGAAGGCAGAGCCTATTTCAGGAGCGGCAAAAGGCAATATTGCCTGTGTGATTGTTCCAGCCTTCACAAAGGGGATTGTTTGCCTAGCTGGGAGCCACCGGAAAGGATTAACAGTTTTCCAGGGCAGACAACAGCCCCGCAATCCCACCTCGGGGTATCTCAGGTGTGAAGTGGGGGCTTGGGGAGAGGGCAATGGTGCAGGCTCAATTGGCCAGTAGCGCCCTTGGCTGACATCGCAGTTTATTTGTGAGCTTATTAAGCCTGGCCAGTCCTTTGGGGGCACTCTTGGCAAAGGTCACAAAAGACAAGATTTTGCATAATGAATACATTAAAATCTTTTTGTTAGTGCATGGGGAGCAAGAGGATAATGGCAATGAAGCTTTGGAATACAGGAAAGGAGGTAAAAGAAAATTAGTCCCCGAGGTAGCAAATATGATCATCATGTGGACTTGGGTTTCTATTTTAGCAAGTGAGCCCTGAGAGAAAAAAGTGCTTGGAAACATGCTGCCTCTTATTTGGATCCATAGCTACTGCACTGAACGAGTACACCACAAAGGGCAAAAGTGCCACCCTCCTCTATGATGAGTCATGTATATGGAAGGATCCCAGATAGTGAATAGGAAAGGATGGAGAATGCTGTATGCATTTTGAAGAAGATCTCAGGGGAAAAAAAAGGAGAAAAAAAAAAAAAAGGATGCCGTGTCAGCATGTAGGCTATAAATTGCACTTAGTTATCATAAATTCATGCTGAAAATAAAGTTAACATTATCAGATTTTGACCATGAGTCTCCTATGGGATTGATGTCATAATACAGCAGAGAGGACCTAGATGCACCTTTCCTGGCACTGTATTAAAGACCTAAATCGGGTGGCAAGGATAAGTAAGTTTAGGTACACATGTGAAGATGGCAGGGTCTCACAACTCAATAACCTGATGATTCAAAAGACTCAGGGCTGATAAAAGATAGAAACACCAGCTATCAGGGTCAGTTCAAGGGTGCTATAAAGAGAACCAAATCCCAGTGAAAATAGATAAAATGCTACTCTAGTTGCTAAGGTACCTTAATCTGATGAAAGCTAAGTTGTGTGAATTTTTTTAAGGGTTTATCATTCTTTGCACTGGTCCTAAAGTACAAGAGTGCAATCTTAAGTAACCGGAAGAAAGTTAAGAGGAGGAGCTGACTTAGGAATATAGTAGCTGGTCCATCTGAGCACATCAGTGCTGTCTTCAGGCAAGTTTAGGCTGGAGAAAAAATCAGTGAATAACTACATCAATTTGCTAGCGTGTCTTTCAATCAGTCTATCAAGATCTTTAAGGCTCCTGATAAGGGCATCCTTTTGGCAAAGCCCAATATAGAACCCACTGTACTTGTTTGGTTGTCAGTAGATCATTTAGAAAAGCAAATTCACATTTATTTTCAGTTCTTTGGGGGAATACTCTCTAATGGAAATAGGTATATCTTTATAATGCACTCATATTTTAAAGTCTGTAAGCAGTTGTAAAGAACCACAATAGTTAGTCCACTAATGATAATTTTGTGTCCTCAGAAATGATTTGCACTAGCCTGTTTTGGCATTTTTGTGTCTATAGAAAATATGGGAGCTAAATGGCATAATTCTATTTCACCTCACCTTCCCTCTGTTTGTGCCTCTGTTATTCACTGGTTTTATCTCAGCAGATGATGCAGCTGGTAACCAGCTTCTACCTCCTAACAGAAAGTTCATCAGCGTAAATTGGAATTCTGTTTTTCTTATCCCTGGCGATTCTTTGCATTGGTTGCAGGGTCCAAGATGGCCCTAGTGATGTGGCAAAGCCAACTCTAAATGCCCAGTCTTTTAGCAATTGTTGTGGCAGTTTGAAATCTTATTGTATTAAGATGCCTCAGGGATGACTATGCTATTCCAAGCAAATTCTTTAGTGGTAGGCAATAGCAATTAAAATAATTAAGATTTGAAATTTCTGTATTTGCAGATAATAGGTGAAAGTCACATCTAATTATAATTCTCAGAGTATGCCTAAATTAATCACATTAGCCCCATTTGTGTTTGAAAAGTCTTCTCTGGACCTAATGTCCTAAAATGAGTTTGTGTTCTTCCTGTCTAGTATCCATATGCTCACCATTTGGAATAGAAGGAAAAGATGGCATGCTGTGCAGTGTGTGGTGCATGAGTTTCTACAGCATTGACTGGGACTACCCACATAGTTACTCTCCCTCTTCTGCTGCACAAGAAATGGATGAGAACTACAATGAAAAATAGAAGTGTTTTCTGTTCTTTTTTAATTTCTTGTGAACATTTCCATCTTTCTAGGTTTATTTTGTAAATGGAGAAATATATGTAATATCTTCATAGGTATGAAAAGACACCATCTAAATTTCTATTTGAATAGAAATTCTTAACATGCTATAGAAAGGTTTTCAGCTGACAGATGAGGGGAATGCATTGCTTTACAACCTGGGCAACTACCTGTGTTTTATTCTGTCCCAATGAATGCTTAGAATTCCTGCCACTGTAACTAACACACTTTTAGCATCGGATTTCAGATCCCTGATAACACAATGCAAATTCAACAGAGCACAATGCAGATGAATGCAGAACTTGTTAAAGGAATTATCTCAAAAAAGAGTTAGTCAGTGGTAAATCACCATCAAATGGAAGTGATCCTAGGGGGCTCCTTGGGGATCAACATTAGACTCAGTGTTATTCAACATTTTCACCCATGAGTTAAAACATAAACATAAAACATTCTTGGAAAATTTGTAGGTGGCAGAAAGATTGGAGAATCAGTAAATAATAATGAGGACAACAGAGCCATATATTGTGCTCTGAATTGCTGATAAAATGAGATCATTCAAAAAATAGTAAGAAAACAACCCATGTTGCAACTCAGTCAAATGCAAAACCATGCATGGAAGAAAAAGATCCAGACCAGACCAGCAGGATTGGCATCTTTGTCCAGGAATACATTGACTGAGGAAGCTCTAAGTATCATAGTGGAGAGGTAAGCACAGGCACAATTCTGAAAAAACAGCAATTGGAATCCTATAAATAACCAAGTGAGAAACAGGATTTGGAATTTTTGTATCTTTATTTGGCAATAATGAGACAGATAAGAGAATACTTTGTCCATTTCTGTTGTCCACAGTTTAAAGAGTTTTGGTTTGTTGGGCTTTTTTAAAATCTGGAGATGTTATAGAAAAGAGCCACAGAATGATTCAAGGTTGGTTAAAATGCCTGCAGTGAGAGACTTTAAGAGCTTGGTTTATTTAGTCTGACGAAAAGAAAATTGAGTGGTGACTTGACTGAGAGGTAACTGTGAAAGTATAAGTACTCTCACAATGAGAAAACACAGAGTACTAAAGTGCTCTTTAATCAGGCAAAGAAAGGGATAACAAGAACTAATGGCTGGAAGCTGAACTAAGCCACATGTTAACCATGAGTGGTTAACCACTGGAACAAGTTATAAAACGGTATGATCACTTCCCTATCTTTTAATGTCTACAGATCAAGACAGATTCTCTTTCTGGAAGATATGCTTTACCCAAACACAAGTTATTGGACTCAGTACAGAACAACGGGGTAAAATGTGAAGGCCCATAATGGAAAACAAATAGCATAATATAATGACCTCTCCTGGTATTAAAGTCTATGGAAAAAAATAACCAAATGCTAATCCCATTGTGCATCTCTCAAATGCCATTTGTTATGTCTAAGACCAATCCTTGTACCGCTTCTGTCTGAGATGGCCTAAATTTTCAAGAAAGTTTTAAACAACACTGTGGCAAAATGTCTTTCAAAAACATGTTCTAGAGAAGGTGCATTAGAATGAAAGCAGGAATATGATGAAAAGTATTTTTAAAAAATTAAAATGGTGTTCATAGTTGTAGTGGTCTTGTCATAATAGGTGAGCAGTTAAAGTATCATTACTTAGTCCATTGTCTGAGCAAGTAAGCAGTTCATATCAGGGCCAGCTGTGTTTAAACAAAAACTCAGCCTAGCTTTATATTTTCTAGTCTTTTCTGTCAGTAAATGAGTCACCTCCCTCTAACACAGGTGTGACAGGCTCAATAGTGTGGTTTCGGGGTATCATCTTTTCAGATGACAGAGTAAACATACTCATTTGCTATTCCAGGATGAATGAAAAAGAATTGTGGATCATCCCCCATAGATAATCAGAACTCTCTTTCTGTCTGGGATTGGAAAAAACATTAACTCCAAATCACAGAAATATAAAATGTCTCAATGCATGTGAAGAGAGCATCATCTAAATTTCAATTTGAACAAATATTATGGATATACTTGACATACTGTAGAAAGTCTTTCAGCTGATGGGTGAGGGACATGCACTGCTTTACAAGCGGGGCAACTACTGATGCATTGTGGAGCTGCTGGATTGAAGGATTAGGCAAAAGAGTAGGGCTATTCTGCCAGATACAAAGCAGCTTTAAGCCATTGGTAAATTAGCAGAAATGGGTAAGGTAACAGCATCAGTATATGATATATGTTTTCCCTAAGAAGAGATAACAGAAGAGAATAGAAGTAATCAACTATGGACTTGTGATTATTCATAAATATTGTGAACAGCAAGAAAGGCATTTTTTCCTTACAATGAATCAAATACAGGGCATGGTTTTCATGCAGAAGTTGATCAAATTTAACAATATTGATTCAGAAATGATCAGTGTTAGAGCCAACTTACAGTCAGTAAAGTAGTGAAAAGCTGTCCTAACTCCACCCAGGATTTGACTTAATTCTGTGGCTTATTGCAGTTTAAATTTACAATGTTTTTGACCTATAGTACATCAATATTTAATCAATTCCTTTTAATATGATATAAAATTATATCCACCAAGGCTATAGAAACAAGAATTTTCTAAATAGTAAGGAAAAGGGGAGGAAACCTGGAGGAAAATGTGTAGCATAAACCAAAATGTAAATGCAATTATCAGGGACCACATAATCTCTGTTACAAAATATACTATCCAGTGTGTTTAACTTGGCCCCAGGTGCTGATTTCCTTCAGCTTCCAAGCTAACTGCACTTGGATAGAATCTAACCATTGTCACTGGATCTTCAGGCTGAAATGCAGACCTAGATCTCTTGTCTCCTGGTTTTCTTTGGTCAGGAGATATCATTGTTGAGGGGCCACTGCACACTAACAGAAAATTCCTAACCTTTGAGTTAATTGTGGATGATATCCCCAGAGTTTCACTCAACTAAGGTATTCCTGTCTAACCCTTTCTGGCCAGTGTGATAGAAAAATAAGGAACAATAAGTAGCCTGGCCTCTACACCATGGATTTTCTTTTAAACAAACTTGAGGAACAGTTCTTTGAAAACTTCAAAGATTTTGCAACACACTGTTCTGCATTTAGTTCTCCTCTCAGCAATCTGGATATCACAAGCACATCAGGAGGGTGAGCTCCTTCAGTGTTCCTCTCTCCTGTGAGTTTTTCATACCTGTGGCACACTGTTCTTCAGCAGACATGGGTTTTATGGACGTCTAGGTTACCCACACTTAAGGAAGTGGTTCTACACAATTATTTTTGGGGTGGTGGAAGGGGAAAGGACAGCAAACCGGAGTTAACCTCTCCCTGCTCCAGGCCTGGGATTCCACCTTCCTCTGACATTGTTCACTTCCACACCAACTGGGTGGAGATATCACTGCTTTTGGGGCCATGGTCTTAGCCAAATCAGTGAAGTGATCCCAGTTATTAAAATTAACCTAAAAAAAATTACTCACATATAAGAAGCAACAATCAGTGAAGGGGCTTAATCTTTGGGAGTGGTAGCCATCAATAAGTCAAATTTCTTTGGGCAACAAACATAACTGCTGATAATATGAGTATATTTTACTGCTATAAAGCAAGGGAGCTGATACTCTGTGCAGTAGAGGAGTCTCAGTTGTTAAATCTAGGTAGGGAATGAAGTACACTTGTCAGATGACAGCAGATACGACTTTCTTTGTGATAGAAACTTATTCCCAGATAGAGCTGTCAATTTAGTAGATGCTGAATTGGTGCTGTGATCAAGATGAATGCTTGTTTCTTAATAAAACCTTGTGTTGGGTAAGTAAAGCAGTGGCCTTCACCTCAGGCACTTCATTAACTGAACAACCAACTGATAATGGACCGTTGCATCATTATTGCTTAAATAATGATGTTATACTGAGAGAATGTAAAGCAGCATTGTTTGGATGTAGGAATATACTTATGTATAGAAATACCTTAGCACATATTTGCTATAAGCAAACGTTTTGTTATTTACAAACCAGTGTTTTAGGGATATTTCTACTTGCTGATTTTCTAGTTTTCATTGAATATTTCTTACTAGATTTAATGCTTATATCATTAGTCAGATTTTGTCTTCCCCTGTCCAACATTCCAAACAATTTGGGTAATATGCAGGCCTGGTTTGATTGAATTGCCTTCCCTAGGTCACACTTTCACATTTTGTTTATAATTCTTCCTCTACAGTGAAACCGCTCTAATCTATCTTAACTTCACTGCAGTACCACGTGGGGAACTACCAGTTAAACAGGGTAATTAACACAAGAATTGTAACATTGAAAAAATGGCTTAAACAAGAGACAAATATGACTTCTGTTGAAAGGAAGTCTATCAGTTTGGAGAATCACTGATGGATTTCCTCGGGGATTGGTCTTAGGACCGGTATTATTTGATATCTTCATTAATGGCTTTGATACAAATACTGGAAGTGTGCTAATGAAATTTTGCTGATGACAAAAACTTTGGCAGAGTTGCCAATATTGAGGAGAACTGGAATATCATACAGGAAGAATTAGATGACCTTGACGACTGTAGTAATAGAAGCAAGATGAAATTTAATAGTACAAAGTGTAAGGTCATGCACTCAGGGACTAATAACGAGAATTTCTGCTATAAGCTGGGAGCTCATCAGCTGGAAATAGTACAGGAGGAGAAAGACTTGGGTTTAATCAGTCAATCACATGATGATTATCACTACCAGTGTGAAGCTGCCATGAAAAAGGAAAGTGTAATCCTAGGATGTGCTGGGATGTTTTCTAGTACTGGTAGCGAGTACCACTTGCACAAGGTCTTGGCAAGACTGCCTCTGGAATAACACATACAATTCTGTTGCAAGACAGTTGCATTCAAACCAGAAATGCTTCAGAGAAACAGAAAAGAGATGTTAAGAAGTTCAAACGACACCTAAAAGCACCTTAACTTCTTTAGCTTAGCAAAATGGAAGCTGAGAGAATACATATGTACTTTGTAAATACACTATACACCAGGAGGAGAGCTATTTAAGCTAAAGAAGAACGAAAACTAACTAAACATAAATGAATTGATGTGGAAATTTTCAGAATGCTTATAAATACAATGAGTGTAAAGTTCTGCAACAGCACTAATAAGAACTAAAAACTATCTACATTTGACATCAAGCTCAAGACGTTTACAAAGAGATTACATGTTGAATTTGCCTCTAAAAGTCAGGGATTTCTTCCTTTCCTACTGTCAAGTCTTAAATGAGTATTGGCAGAAATGTTTGCTGTTAACACCCCCCTTTAAACAGAAACTAATAAATTGGATGGCTTAAATCCATTGCCAGTCCCATCATGCTCTGTTGAAGGGTTTCAGTTAAACTTTTTTAAACTGTAGTTAGGTGGGAATGGTTGATGCTGACAGCCATGTTCAGTTAATATCCTGCAGTATACAACTATTTTCAGCCAATGGAAAAGGACTTTAGTAAACATGTAAGTAACATTTTAGGTGAATTTATTTGTATAGATATTGAGAAGAAGACATCAGTAATAGTAAAATATGCATTTTTTGTAAAGCTCTACACCTTCAACTAAATGCTTTCAATTAAAATTTCTTAAAAGTACCCAAGAAATCAAGCCCAAGATAATATGAAAAATTCTCTGATATTTTCATCTTGGTAGTTGTGTACCAAAGAGGATAAGTGATGAACCCATGCAAAATACAACAATTTCAAGGTGCACAGCAACCACAAAAAGAATTTCACATCTAGACTATAATGAGAATATCCTACAATAATTCCCTGTCTTTCTAACTGTGCATGAATGAATGAAGCCGAGATGTCTTTGAAAATGCTTTGCCCAATGGACTCAGTTGGACTCACATTAAGAGGCAGGAAAACAGTACCATATTTGTACTATTGCTTTAGGCATGTTCAAACAACCTAATTTATTTAAATCAGATGTATTTCCTCAATTTTGGCTTTAAAAAACAACAGCCTGACAGTTTGATATCTTGGATGCAGAGAAGACTTCATTGCCACAGAAAAGATCTGGGTTTGGAAGCAGCACAGAATTCTTGCTCCTGGGACATTGCCTCATGTTATGCCAAAAATGAAGTATTCAAACTAGTGGAATTCAGGGTTTTTCAATACTATTATAAGAATATTCTTTGTGCTTATGACTATAGGAATAGGGAGGGTGTGGAAAGGCAAGTAAGGCAACAAAAGGGAAAATAAATGTAAAAGCAGAACTAAATTTCAATCCAGCATAAAGGAATAATGAAAATTAAAAGGCCCTGCTCTGAAGGGGGAAGAGTCCAGCTGAACATCTTTTGTTTGGAAATGGTAGATGAGAAGATCTGAAATACAGTGTGTGTAAAGACACATTTTCAAACTCACACATTTTCTTTAAATCCTCAACCATTAGACTACAGATATAACTCCCGTATATAAAGACATTTTTATATTAGATTTATAAGAAAATATGAAGTATGGAAAACATGCAGAAAAGGACACAGTATAATGATTTCAAAGAATCTATGGGAAATGTGCAGAGGTCCACTTAACACCATTTTTCTTTTTGAAGTACAAATACAGTATGGATTTCCTAGTGAAGTATGTTATTTTTAAGCTGGCGCTGTGTTTTTCTGATTAAGGAGCACACTCTTAGTCCCGAATTCCTAAATTCAAGTAGATTGGAAAAATATAATTAAGATATTTCTTTTTCTTCATGCTTTATGTTAACTTTTTTTTTTGGGGGGGGAAATAATACACTTGTATGATAATAGAATAATTTCATTCTGTGTCACCTCTGTCAGGTAGATCTTGGAAAAATATAATTAAGATATTTCTTTTTCTTCATGCTTTATGTTAACTTTTTTTTTTGGGGGGGAGAAATACACTTGTATGATAATAGAATAATTTCATTCTGTGTCACCTCTGTTGTCCTGTATTTTCTGCTACTATTGGACTGTATATTTTTAGACTGGGAGAAGTGAAATTATATATAGCAAGCAATTAAGACCTAGAATTTTCAAGCTATGATGGTAGACTATAGAAGAAATTGTATCTTAGTTGAATCTTACCAGTATATAATGTCATTTCTTTGTAGTCCATCTGCTTATAATCCACTGTAAAAAGTAAATAAAGACCTTGAGCAATTTTTCTCTTCTTCAGTCTGTCACCTCATTGTTAGGGAATGCAGAGTCAGGAATATAGTAGGTGGTATATAAATATGAGCATCCATTCCTACGTTTTACTTTCAACTTTTAGCATGGGGCAAATTATAGTTGTCTCTACATGAGGTGGATTGCTGGGAGCTTGTAGGGCTATGCCAACCATCTCAGGCACTGCACGTTTAAGAGCAACACTGTGACTTCTGGAAGAATCAGGTCAGGCAGTATTGTCTTTTGCAAAGACTTGGCTGCCTGCACATAACAAAGTTTGCAAAATGACAAAATTAATGAGGTGGAGGTGTTAAATATTTCAGAACATAAACTTGCAGCAACCATGTTGGATTATAGCTGCTACTGAATGCATAGAGACAAAATAAAAGTGCTAGCGTCCATGTGGCAACATGAACAGTGGGTACAGCGTTTCCAGAAGATATTAGGGCTCCTGTTCTTAACCATAGCAGGAAGAATGTAATATCATTCCAAGTACTGGTTTATACAAACTAAATTGGATTACTAAGCACCACAAAGATAGGCCAGCATAAGGCAAAATAAATTGTGAGGATGAAAAATAGGCCCTAAAAACAAGATAGGCACCTAAATAGATAGATAGACTAAATAGAACAGATAGACTATAAAGAGTTAAGACGACTAGGTAAATCGATGTCTATCACGTCAGAGCTAGGCAGGAGAGCCATACACACTAAAACAAGCTAAAATGGCACTAAAAGAAGAAAGTCCATATGGGAATAGGATTGTTACCTTTGAAATGGACAAACAAACAGAAAACAAGCAAGGGCAAAAAAGCCACCCCAGAGCTGCCTTACTCAAACAGCCTCCAGGCATGCCCACTACTGCCAACAGCAGCCCCATGCCAAGAGTGAAACTGGTCAAACTGGCAGAAATCAGCCAGGTGGGGGCCCTGTATGAGGCCAGTGACAAAAGCGACAAGAGGTAGGCTTGAAGTCTGCTGAGTTGTGCCCTGCTTATACCAGAGCAAAGGAAGAACACACCAACGCTTGGGAGCAGGGGAAGTTAAGAGACTGTCCACAAATATTTACGAAGAACAGGAGGACTCTCCCCCAAAAATGGACAGCAAACAGAGCTACACTGCTGGAGAAAAAAAAACTAGAAAAAAGATCAGGAAAGAAAGAAAATTAAGGAAGCTTCTGAAGTGTAAAATGAGATGTTCAGAGATTTTTTTGAGAGAAGTGTGAGTTGGCAAAGAGAGCACAAGGCAAAGAGAGCACTCAGAACACAGACTGGGGTGCAAAAAAATAAAAAAAGGAGACTTGATGAAATTCTAGAATTCCCAGAATCTAGGGGGGGGAAAATATATGTATATATAAGTCAGTACCACCTACTTCTAAGGACAGAGATATCTATGTTCTGGGTTGACAGATACTCAGTTTGTTCACATCCTGGGTCTTAACAGGCAACAATAGCATCATTTTTAAAAGCAGTAGAAGTATTACTGACTGTGACCAGAAGCTCTAATCTCACTCTGACTTCAGAGTTTTCCAAGATATAAGTTAAAAGACGACAGTGATGCAGTTTAAAATTTTAATTTGTTTGTAATAAGTGCTTTGGGAAGTTTGTAATATTTGTTGTGTTGACATCTCCACACAAAATCAATGGACATGTTACCAGTGTTGTAAAGAAGTCAAAATTAATAAAACTTTTACCAACTGTGTTGCTAAAGTTAAGTCACCAATGGAAAAATTGGTGGTTGTGGTACTTTTCAATGGTTTACAGTGATTGCTCTAAACTACTATATTAATTTGGTGGCACTGTATAATAAACTCTGCTCTACAGTTGTTTTTTATGATAGTCTAAGAAAACATCCACGCAACACTGCAGACCGGTTCATCCTACATAACCTTTACAAATGTCTTCTGGCAAAAGTGGAAATGTTTTTATATCAAAACCATTGGATTTGGTTTATATGAAGATAGCTGTGATCCAGTGGTTAGGATAGAGTTCTAAATTTAAAAAAGCTTATTTTTCTTTCTCATTTTGGTACTATCCTGTTATATGACTTTGACTAAGACATGTAAATCTACTTTTTTAAGTGATAGAGGATGAAATTCAGAATGCCTACTAGCAAATTTTCAGCAAGAAAAAAAAAAGAGGCATCAGAAATGAACATATCTAAAAAAAACACATTAGTGTCTCAGAATTGTTTTCCTTTCCAAATAGAAATTGTTTACCTTGTCCTTATAACTGAAGCTTTGGAGTGTTATAAATGCAAAAAGCAATATGTAAGTTCTCAAAATTATTAATTTTCACCAACCTCTTTTTTAAAAGTTTACTCTTTTTCATTTGTTCAAGAACCAGTTCTAGACATTAATTTGATTATATTGTACAAATGCTTGATATAAGTTCCAGTTTAGAAAATATTATCTCCATACTAAGTGAATTGAGCAAAGAAGTATTACAATGGCCAACTTATTGCCAGACATTAGTTCACATTTAATCAAACAGTAGACTTGTCATCTGCAAAAGAAAGACATTTCAGTACAGCATTTAAAAACATACATAGGAATGTATCAGTAGCTGAAATTACAGATCTTTTAAACCTATTAACATTTTACTAAGTTTGACCTTATAAAAGAAGAATTTAGGGTGCATTCTAAGTATCCAGATTTCATTTCTTATATATGTTAACAAGCATTACTAAGGTTGCTGTGGTAACTTGTCAGTTTTTACTTAATAGTCATATAAAGCTTTCGTTAATGGCTAGCATGAATTAGACCTTCCCGTGGGCAATTTGAACTCAAGTACGCACTTTTATTAAGGGTTTTTTAAGGGGATGAACAATTTTATTTTTTTAAAGAAGAGTAGTTGTTTTTCTTCACATTCTTCCCCCATTTAGCTTCTCTGATCCTCAGGTGTTACTTAAGGGCATAATTAGTAAACATTTGGGGCTAATGCCCAAATATTAGATTCAAAGCCATGATTATATTTTCCTTTTTATCTAAGTTTTCATTTTGCTTTCATGATCATGAAGACTGTGCGAGACATTTAGATCTTGAACTTTTTCAGAAATGTCTGACTGATGATTTTAAAAAAAAAAGATTGGTATGGTTTAACAACAAATAATTAAGGCATGCTAGTACAAAACTCAGAACTGTCCTCGATGGTACATCAATAAGATTGTGTTTGACTTTGTTGTTATGATGGTATTGAATTTATTTGTAGTGTCTCAAGCTGATGAGTAAAATCTCAGTTTCTGCTTTCAACAATACCTTGTGTCAGCATCCTTTCTGATGATTGCAAACCGCAATCTATAGTATAGTAGCTGGGAATCAGTAGGAGGAAAAATGTATCAGGAAAAAGGGTATCTAACAAATAAACCACCCAAACTATCTCCCTCAAATTTCCAGGTAATTTCAAGAATAGGAGAACCAAATAAATCCATTCATCTGCGTATTTGCATCTCAAAGCAGAGAACCCACTCAGTACAGATATCACTGAAAACAATAATAGCAATAATAGAAAATATTTCTGTTATGCTTGTCTAGTCAAAGTATTATGAAAACATTAGCTGCACCAACTACTTCTCAGCATCACTGATAAACCAACACGTACATGCTGTTTATGGTAATGACGAAACAGAGGTGAAATTGAAATAGCCAAGGATATATTTCATATGAGTGATGGAGACAGCAGAAGTTCATAGCAATTGATCCTATATTCAGCCCATTAAACTATGGAAGAATACAAAACTATTGCTGAACATGGTAAGAAGTGATAGCATTTCCTGAGTCAAAAATAAACAAACTAGTTTGGTTTAGTAAATTCTATATAGTTGATGCCATTATCTGTTAAATGAGAGAAAAATTGATTATTTTTTTTTTTGGCTACTAAGAAAGAGCTAGTGTTTTGTGAAAGAGATTTTATGGCCAGGACACATCTCAACTCTGATTTAATGTAAATTGCATCTAATTGTGCAGAAGTTTCCTCTGAAGTTTCTGTTGAATACCATAGCTTTCACTTCCTGCAATGAAACACAGCATACTGTTCCTATACACTACTAAGAGAGCTGTGGCACTGCTGTTCTTCCTGCTATGCCACCCACACCAAATCCAGAGAAAATTATTACAATGGAAGTCAAATGGTCCCTGTTTATCTACCTACTTACCTATTTTTGCCACACAAGAGGACTGAAGTTGTGTAATTAACATCTGTGAGGTCTTTTGAGGAACTTGAATATTGAATAAAAGTCTTGGAATAAATATTCTTGTTTTTATCAGGCAGTTATAACCTATAAGCACCATTTATTACACCTTTTATGAGGACAGTACATGGCTTGGTGCAGCTGGACCTTAATCCTTACCAACTTCTTTACATTCAGTGACATGTTGTATGAGCAAAAATGAAGGCACTAAATTTAAATTTCCCAAAGGTCAATACTGCAATTCTTATACCTTACTGGAAAAATGTTGATTACCTTTTTCAGCTTGTCTTGTAATATAAATTTAAGAAACATAATTCCTTACTTCTTCCTAATAAATAAGAAGACAGCTTTCCTGAAGAGGATTCATCTGGAGAGCTTTCCTAGAGATCAGTGACACATGAGGAAATTCGCAACTTCATAAGAGTTAGCTGTGAGTGGTGTGTAAAGGCAGAAAGCACCCTGGCATGAGGTGGAGGAGAAAAGGGAAGGAAGAGGAAGAACGGAAGGAATTGGGATATTCTACAAATTCAGAGAGTATTTGGAACATCTTGAGAGTTTCCGTGTGCCACTTAGACACTCAGAAGGACATCCATTTATTCCACTATATTATCTGCACATGTCCTCGTGCTTATATAGCTTCCTATTAAGTCAGTGGACTTCTAAATATTGACATAGAAATATATATCTCTCTCTATAATTCAAAGGTAAATTATAGCCTTTGTTTTCAAATTGCTTGGGCATAACATCATAAATATTGTTTATAGCATTATTTCTTTGGAAGTCATCTCATCAGCTTCTGCCTATTCTTACTGTAGCTTATTCAAGTCTAACCTTTCCTTGAAATCTCATTTTAAAATAATGTTTATATTAATGGCATATTAATAGGCTGTCATTTAAAATAAGTTTAAATGATTAAAAGTAAGACCAGGCTTAAACCATTGTTTTGAAAAATGTTTCATTTATTGCATTCCTTGTGGCTATTTAAGTTAAAAATTGTAAAGTTGGAGGGTAAATTGCAAATACAGTAGTCTGTTTTATCATTATGATGAAAACCATACCAAAATTTGCAATATAAATTAAACTTTCCCTGGGACTTTTGACTTCTGATGCAAAGGTTGCTTTTATAGATGTTTCTTCAAAGCTCTATAATACACTAAATGCATGTGACATTTAAATGATATATTGTTACTGCACCTTCATCATTTTGTTTAGGGATTCAGAAACTAGATGCAGACTCTTCAGTACACTAAGGAAACTGCTCAATATGCAGAGGTTTGAGTCACATGATTCCTATTAATTTTAATGGGAGTTGCATGGATAAATCTGTGTGCTGAAATTCATGAGAAGTTAATGTCAATAGAATTTACTGTTCCCAACTTAGCTCTCTGAACCTTTGTGCCTGGCTACCTGCACCTCTGTAAAGGTCCTAGGGGGGAAGGAGAGGACGGAATGCAAAGGCATTCAGAGTTTAAGAGGTCTATGATATGTGTTCAAAGGTAGGAAATAAGTAATCAATATCGAATACGAGAAAAGGTAGTTCTGAAATTATCCTCTCCTTAAAATCTCCTTTGAAAGCATAATCTCCTTAATCATAGTGTGTTTTGCACATGATACGTAATTATTTTTTTTAAATCGTGTAAGAAATATATATTGATATTGAAGTCTGACACTTCAGTGAAGTGTATCAAATGGATGCTCATTTATACAATAAACAACACAAAAATACTCAGAGGTTGTACTTAGACTTTAACTTACATGTATAAATATAGTTGCTGGATTTCTGTGAATTTCAAACTGAAACAGATTCAAGCTGAACACGTTTGGTATGCCTAAAAAAGTGTGAGGGAAGAAAAAAAAGACAAAGAAAAGCTTAGGAACATAATTAGGACACATGAAAAGAAATAGTTAAATGCTAGCTTTGGGTTCAGTTCCTGCCACCATTACCTCTACAGAAATCAGTGGAACGAAACTTGGGTATGAATAAAAGCAGCATATAGTATGAAAAAAAATCAACATAATTTTTTTAATCTTACTCAGATCTTAGCCTATTGACTCAAACAGTGAACATCTAATATGCTTCAAGAGTTCTTCAGCACTGCCAAATATACCATCCAAGTGCACTTTTTTGGCAGGATTGCATGCAGCTTGTATTTATTAGATAGGCAGCTATTTGAGTTGATTAGCTACAAACATTTCATGAAAAAGAAATAATTGCTCATTCACTATAAATACATGTAGTTTTCTTCACCACTTGCTGACTCAGCTTCACTTGTGGTCTGAAGGATGAAGTCATATGGGTTTTTCATATTCTTGTTTTAATTTGTAACATTGGGAGGAATAAGAGCAGCAGTCTGTTATAGCTTGCCCTTGTTCTGTTGCACTGCTCCCAAGGACAGAGGCTAGAGAATCCCCCTGCTGTCTAGCGGAGTGAAGAAGTTGCCAGCAGACTCTCTTTTGGAGAGTTAGGGAAGGAGGAAACAGCAATGATACCCAATACACTGACTACATACAGCTGGCAAACAACTTAAGGACTGGTGCCAACTTGTACGAGTAAACCTGCACCCATATCAGGACTTAGCAGACTGGGGAGTGGGCTGGCTTCTTGACTATCTCTTCCCAAGCAACCTATGGAAACTGAGCTCATCAGGACTTTATCCTGAATTTTTAATCCAGCAGAACTGAATGTGAACTTGTGGAGAGCTCTTTGAATGCTGGGCATCTCCAAGAAGCAGAAATTACAAGTGACATAACTTTTTACTGGAGCAGTTAAAAGATCATGGTCCTGATTTTCATACTGACATTGGGACCATAACTGTTTTACTGGTTTCTTTTTCAGCTCACTAATATTCCCAGGTAGTGTTCTGAGCTGGGATATAGTTAGAACACAGTCATGGCCTGGAAGTAATGAGAAGGAAATAGAGAATGACTTGGCCCCCAGCACCTAGCTAATGAGTCCATCCTTCCAACAGTCTTTCTCTTTACAGGGGGAAGTTTAGTTTTATTACTGCCCCTTTTGCTTCTTCAGGATATATACTTGGAAGGGTTCCTACTTCAACTCTTCTGGCTGCCCTCCATGCTTCTTAAAAATAATAATTACAGACCTTGTTCTCCTCTTGATAGACTCTGAATACCACTTGAGTGTGAACAGCTTGATACACACATTGCTTTCTTTAAGACCCTCCCTGATTTTTGACACAACAGCTTATAGTAACACTACTTCATATGAAAGGCTATTGAAAACAACTGGCAGAGACCTGGGGAGACAAGAGCTATGCACTTGGAGAAAATGCCAATTACACAGATTTAGAGGGATGGGCACTGTCACAGTACCAACCACAGTGAAAGAATTATTGCAATTCACATTTGAAGAAAGAACATACTCAGAAATAGAATTACACATGTAATAGATTGCATCAGACATATAGGAGAAAACCAAACATATCAAACACTGGAGCCACCTAATGCCGTGTGAAAAATGTGGCTTGGTACAAAGTTTGTCCTTGTTGTGTGCCAGAACACAGTTACTTAGAAAGCTATCCTCATTTCTGTACTTTCAGAGAACTCCTTTCAGATAAATATTTAATAGTATAGACTTTGCTATAATTAACAGATTAAAATGTGCAGAATTTGCTGAAGAGGATTTCATGGTATAAGATCAAATAATAGCAAATGTCAATGCATGTCACCCATGCACGTGCTTAATTTGGGATATGTTGAAGGAAAGGCATACGTAGGGAACAAAACAAGGTACCTTTGATATTTAACAATACAGTTGTTGTCAGCAGGATTCTTGGAAGATAATAGGAGTAACCCTTAACCCAAAATAAGATATTGCAAGTAGTGAGAGCTCTGAAAATGTGTATATACACATTTGGTAATAAAGTTTTGGAAGATGATGTATAACTGCTATCAAACATGCAGAAGCAACCTAGGTATAAAAAGAATTAAAGGTATAAAAGCTGAGTACCAGCAAAAAAAGACGGATTACAAAAATTAAAAAGAACTGGAGGAGGACATTACAAGAGAGAACAGGACTTAACCTCTGTTGATGTGCCATGGAATAATCTGACCTGAGCAAGTGTGACTGGATTTTTAAAAGACCAGTTTTTATGAATGACTCAAAACACCTCTTCTAAAGTGAGGTAGGACATCTTAGCACAAAGTTTATCTGCCAGTGACTCCTCTCACTTTCACTGCCTTGTGGAAACTGCTGCATCTCTCCTCTCCAGTGACACACAGCAACAACTGGAGAATGTTTATGCACAGTCAGTCAGATACTGTAACTAGGATTGTTAAAATGGAAAAACTTAGCTTATATGACAGTTGATATGGTACCCAGCTACTGCACAAGCAAGTCATTAGCACTGTATTTTAACAAAATGAGAGTGTAATTAGGTGCCTTTGATTCTAAAGGCAGAATGAGTTGCACATTTCTGGCTGCCGTTCCCAAAGCGTGACATCAGAGTAATCAGCCATAGACTGTCATTCTCTGCTCACCCCACATTTTTACTCCATTAGTAACTTGTAACTAGTCCTTGGGCAAGACGAGATTCTCAGTCATCAGTGAGCAATAAATATCTCTGCCAGGGTTGATAAGATTTCTCAGACACGTATAGGACTTTTTGTTTCATTCCTGTTTTTCAATTTCACAAGCTGTCTCTGTGTTGAAGTTGGGTCTGGATCGCTGTTGACTTGTGGCTGCTTTGCCCCAGTAGGAATTAACAGCGTTCCTTTGTGCTAGCTGTCTTGAATGGAATAGGACCATCAGAATAGCTTTCTTTTACTCTACAATGTGGGAAGACTGTCCAGAATACCCCGTGAACCCCAATTCCCACCTGTTGTAGTGACCCTATGGGTCATTGATTGCAGACAAATAGAGTAACTTGCTTCCCTACGCTGGGCTGTGGCCAGCGCAGCCTGGCTGTAGGACTGGGAAATCCTACAGTCCTGTGGTTTAGTTTAAAGTTACAGGTAACTCTTTCTCCTGGGATCTGAGCATAGTCTTGCTAGCCCATTGACTTCAGCGAGAACTCTGTGCTTCGAATAATTACAGAATTGGGTCCAGAATCTGGAACTACACATCTCAAAATGGAGATTAATGACTACATTCAATAGCTATTCCCCAAAATACATGGTATTACCATAGGACGTTGCAAATGATGTGTGAAATGAGACACCTTTGCCGATTGGCAGTGCACAAAGAGGATAAAGAGAATGACATGTAATTATTACTGTGCTATTAGCTGTGATATTCAACCTATACAAAGACAGAAAAGTCCAATAAATCCAAAAGCCTTAGATTTGTTTAAAAAAGAATAAACTGCTTGGAAACTTCTTTTTAATAATCTTCACCAGAACTTTCTTGTGGAAGGGAGAAGGGTCCAAAAAAAGAAAGGGAGACATTTTAAATTAGTCTCCTCCTCTTAAAACTCATCTCCTCCCTTTACTCAGAAAAACTCAAACACCTTTCAAGCATGTTACCAAAGTCCCTGAAATACTGGGGAGTGGGAAGGAGGGGAGCTATGACATTAGTAAAACTTTGAGAAGATTGTGGATGTACCTTTACCTGTCAACATACCAGATGCAATGCTGTCTCTTTTAGAGACAGAAATGGATACAAGGTATGTCTGCCAAAGCACAGATTAATAATTAGTTAAGAATTTTTTTCCAATTTTATGAATTTTATGTTTTGTGGCAAATTATAGAGCATACATTACCCAATCTGAGAGATATCTGTTAGCAAAATGTGTTAAAAACAACTGAAGAAAGTGCATGCACCAGTGTCTGGCATCAGTTCTGTAAGCTTCCCAAAGGCAATTTCAATAAATTCAGAAAGCCCCTACACATTTTAAGATAGATATGTCAGGCAAATCTGAATCCCTCCAGTTCTGAAACATGACCAATATTATTTAGATATGAAATGTTTTGAAAAGGTGAAATGAACTTACATATGCAGAGAAAATTGAAGAATACTAATCCTGGGAGTTTTGTTTGCTACAGTTTGCTAAAAGACTGACTTTTTTAACCTGTCTATGGGGTGCTTATCTTCTGTTGATTTAATTGATAAACGCATAATGAAAGTTTGCAAAGTTGCATGATATTTTTATTAAGAAAAAAAGATCTACTACATAGCATCAATATTCAGCAGATCATAATAAGATACCTTAAAAAGAAAATTATTACTGAGTTGTTTCTAATGGTACCCAGCAGGGATCAGCACTAGGCCCAATCCTGTTCAGTATTCCCAGCAATGATCTGGAGGTGCATATAGAAATTACCACGTTAAGGATCTGAGGGTGACAGAAAGATTACTTGAGTAGTACATAATGATGAGATCGAGGAAGAGATCTCTTGACAAGCTAGACCTATTGAAAAAATAAGCATTTTAGGAGAGATGAATGCAAAGTTATACATCAATACAAAGGAATTTCACCCCCAAAAAATGGGGTACAGTGCCTTGGAATGCCTTGAATCTGCAAGGATTTATGGGTCATAATGGACCAGCAACTCAACATGAGCTCCCACTGTGAAGCTGCATGAACAGAGCTAATGTAATCCTTGAAACCTGATGCAATTGTTGGAATAATTCCCATAGATCTGCTGTCCACATTTTAATGGGAATGGGAGAAAAAAATGGAGAGTTCACAAAACTGCATTGAAAATTAATTTGAGAGCAGGAGAAAATTATTTGCTGTGAAAGTATAAACTCAATCTGTTTGATTATCAAAGGGGAGGGCTGAGGGTGACTTGATTAAAGTTTATAGATCATGGGAGAAAACCCTTACGTGCAAAGACTCTTCATCCTGAAGGGACAACAACATAACAACCACCCCGCCCCCCCAACACCCCCCAAAAGGGGAGAAAAACCCAAAAACCTGGAAGCTGAAGACTGACAAAACAGAAACAAAATCGTTTTCTAATAGTGAAAATAAATGTTAAAATAAATTGCCCAAAAATAATGAATTCTTCTTATTGGTATACCTTCAAATCATGATACAAGTTAGAATTTCACCAAATATTAGATGTTCTTTAGTTAAATAATAATTTTATTGGACTCGACACCCAATAAATCAAATAGATAAAATTTAAGGGTCTTCGACATACCAGTGAACTAGCTGATGTTCAATTTCAGAAATCCAAAACAGAGTAGAAAAAGGAAGAAATAAAATAGAAAGAAATTAGAATGATCTATTCAAAATTACATTGTCTGAAGATCTGAGGCCTGACTTGGGGCTTTTGTTATAGTTCTAAGTGAGGATCTCTGACTCTAGACCATATGCTCTACTGTGGTATGTATTGCATAACTATGGAAAATGTCTTAATGTAGGTATTTTTCATTCGCATAAAATTGTCTGTAAGAATTTATATCCCAGCTGGCATGATGTTATACAGAAACAATATCATGTGTAGTTCTGCAAGTTGTGCATATGTTTGGTTTCTGAGGCCAAAAATCAGGATGTGGTTTGAAGAAAAGTGGGAGGAGTCAACTAGTAAAAGTGTTATACCATATGACAACCCCCCCCCAAAAAAAAAAGAGCGTATCAGTTGGGAAAATATATAGCAGAAGCAGAGACTGCCTTTACTGCAATAACTAGTGATCTGCTGTGCACATGTGCACATTCACATACCACTGGAGTTTTAAAAGAATAGCATTGCAACCTGTTGTTTGCATAGTCTAACCGTTCGTAACGATACAGCAAAACCACTTTTTTGTGATGTAATCCAATACATTGTGCCAGTATAAATCTGAATTGCAATATGTTAGAGGCAAACTAAATTATTAAGAATACAAAATGGCTTCCATGTCTAGGACAGGAGACAGGATGGTCATGTCACACTGTATAGAGGTCCACTTGTAGGCTTGCTGTTGGTTTAGGGGAGGCTCCTGAGTAATTGCCTGCTAGAGGGTAATGGTCTGTAGGTCACGTTAGCAGATTTTAAAGATAAGATATCAGAATGATAGGACTTATGATCTGGAAAGTGCCCAACTTGTAAATGGTTTAACATACCTCTTTCTCAGGTGGGTCATGCGTCTGCTTAAGTCTGAAAATATTTTGCTGCCGGACCTAATATGACCAAGTGGAAACATATTTTTTGATCCCTAAGTTAACATACTGGTAGTAGTAGTAGTACTATTAGGTGTCCCTGAGTATTTAACTTGGCTTAGAGATTCACAGTGGAGTGAAAGTAAACAGCTTCAATCTCAGTAAGTACATATAATACATTAATTCAAAAAAATAATAAAATGTAAATAGCTTCAGAAGCAGTTTTATATATGTCTACTCTTCATATATAAACCAGTTGAAATAGTAAGAAAAATAGGTTTCTTCTTCGCAGCATTTGTAGCTCCTTGTTTGTTTCCTACATTAATCTCTTGAAGTGTGTTGAAATTTTCAGGCTCCATATGGACACATTTAGTCACATTAATTTCTCTAGTATGTTCAATCAAGTTTTCAATAGGTTTGTTTTTTTTTTAATTCTATGTTTTCTGACTGTATGATTAATGTAAGTAAATAAGTAATCACCAGATGGAATGAAATTCTGCTTCCTGAATTTATGTAAGTACTGCAATGAAGTGTGTTTTAATTTTCAGGCTCCATATGGACACATTTAGTCACATTAATTTCTCTAGTATGTTCAATCAAGTTTTCAATAGGTTTGTTTTTTTTTTAATTCTATGTTTTCTGACTGTATGATTAATGTAAGTAAATAAGTAATCACCAGATGGAATGAAATTCTGCTTCCTGAATTTATGTAAGTACTGCAATTAAAGTAACTTGAAATAACAACATGAATAAACTATACACAAATGAGCCATTTTCACAATTAAAACATAAGCCCAAAAGATGCCCCTATATATTTAAACCACTTTGGATTTAATTACAGATAATAAATGAAAGGTTATTCTCAAAGGTTAATCTCTATTTTAATCTTTAATTTACCAACAATCCTAACACATCCCTTTGTATCATATAGTAATTATGGTTTCTTATTTTTTAGTAGGGCCTGATACCTTTGGTGGCATCTGGTGAGCATATGTCAGTGATATGACAGGCATTTCATACACCTGCGCTTCAGCTGTGAGCTGGCGCCTACCACTGGCAATGCAGCAGGTAAGAGACACTTTTGTCACTTCACCGATAATCTAAAAAACAAAATGTTGCATTCCTAATTTTGATGTTCTGATAAACCATTTTGATTCTGTATTTGATTGGTTAATTGTCCTTCCTACCCTAAATGCTGAAAGTTTCAAACAGGAATGAAATTTTTTTTAATGTCTCTAACCTTATAGACTTGGACCTGTGTCCCGGGCCAGAACACATTTCAAGAGTGGTTGCGAGAGCATAAAGCTACACTCAGGGTCAAGCCTAGGGCATAGTTTAGGATATGCAAGAGAAGAAATCTCAGGTGCACACAGTCCTGTGGCATAGCTCTGCAGTGACAACCAGCCACTCGCCTTTCTGGCAATGTCACACGTCCGAGGACAGCCCTGAGATCGCCCCTTGCTAAGACAGACGGGTTAAGCAATCCAGGCTGTAAGCAGACCCAACAGCTCAGTCTTGAGCAGAGCTAAAAGATGGCAACACAGAGTGGAGATCAGGAGACGCACTACCCTGAGGACACTCCACACCTATTGTCAGAGTAGACATCATCAGTACTGCCAGTATAATCTGTGGAGAAACTCTTTGCTTGTTATATTTTACTTTTATATCTATTTTCTACAAGTTCCACTTATTTCCCGCTAATTTCCTTTCATGTAGCACAAAATATGTACAGCCATATGGCGACAGTTCTGTCACCAAAATTCTCTACAGCAGATTCACAACAATCCAAGTCTTTTTTTGTCTTGTTCTTTCAAGAAATACTAATGAAATCAGCCTGCTTATTTAATGGGAAAAGCCATGGCATTTGCATATTACTTTTCATACCATGGTATGACCCAATCTGAATTGGTCTAAAGGTAAGGGGTCTTCCAGTGATATCTTTTAATAAACAGCCTTGAGACGTTAGCCAGACAAAGATGTCCCTGAAAGTTTAGTAGCTGAAATATGAAACATGGCCCACGCTAATGCTAAATATATTTTTGTGAGGATGGCAGAATTCTGCTGATCATTGGATCACCTAAAGGAGGCTTTTTTATTCACAGCAAACCTCCTTTCTATCGGTCTCCAGAGACCCGCATATTCCAGAGATGATACCAAAAATCAGTCCATTAAACAGTTAAAAACAAAAAAAGACCCCGTATTTTCAGATTAGACATCATCATTCCTGCCAGTATAATCTGTGGAGAAACTCTTTGCTTGTTATATTTTACTTTTATATCTATTTTCTACAAGTTCCACTTATTTCCCGCTAATTTCCTTTCATGTAGCACAAAATATGTACAGCCATATGGCGACAGTTCTGTCACCAAAATTCTCTACAGCAGATTCACAACAATCCAAGTCTTTTTTTGTCTTGTTCTTTCAAGAAATACTAATGAAATCAGCCTGCTTATTTAATGGGAAAAGCCATGGCATTTGCATATTACTTTTCATACCATGGTATGACCCAATCTGAATTGGTCTAAAGGTAAGGGGTCTTCCAGTGATATCTTTTAATAAACAGCCTTGAGACGTTAGCCAGACAAAGATGTCCCTGAAAGTTTAGTAGCTGAAATATGAAACATGGCCCACGCTAATGCTAAATATATTTTTGTGAGGATGGCAGAATTCTGCTGATCATTGGATCACCTAAAGGAGGCTTTTTTATTCACAGCAAACCTCCTTTCTATCGGTCTCCAGAGACCCGCATATTCCAGAGATGATACCAAAAATCAGTCCATTAAACAGTTAAAAACAAAAAAAGACAAAACCAAAAAACACCCCACAAAAACTTAAAGTTGCCACCAACACCGTAAGGAATCAGCTCTTACAGGATGTGTAGCCCAAACTGTCTTTTATCTCGAAAGCATGAGGTGCAACGGGCAATTTTTAAGTATACTATGAAACACTTTTCTGTCGCACTGTGAAACATCTAAAGATTGCACAACACCAGACAGAAGTGGGCATTATCCTCTTCTATCTACAGATAGGGCAACTAAGACAGATTAAATGCCCTACAAACTTCTGCAATAGCAGCAAAGAACAGCCCCTGGAATGATTCCTCCAATCTACCCTAAACACTGTGTCATATAACTCTTTTTTTTCCCCTGCCTGAAGATTTTCTTCATTATGAAACACTTTTTTTTTTTCATTTCCAATTATTTTTTAAGAGAATTAAGCAATATCTTTAGATTTTTGTTTTTATGTTATCCTTGTTGTTTCTAAGATCCTCTTGCAGTTTGGAAAATAAATACCTTTCCAGGCTGCATTTATTCATTTCTGTTGAATAACCTTGACTTCTTAGAGCTTCCTCTGTGAATGGAAAAAAAGTCATTATTTGTGCTCCCCCTTAACATCTACATTCACACATCTTGGTACACAGCACTCTTACTGATGACAATACATTTCTGGAAATTGTACTAATTGTCACTAAATTCAAGGATCTGATTCAGGAAAACATGTCTAAAACAGGGGAAAAAAAACAGTGCAACATTAAAACACATAGCTAAACATTTGCCTAAATTCATAACCAAAATAATATAAGAAATACTGAGCTGGAAGTGTGACAAAACAGTGAAGGAATAGTCATCGCATGAATCAATAATTTCCCTTACAAAATAAACTCTGAAATCCTAATCAATTAAAAGACATTCTTCTTCAGATTATAGCAATCTTAAGGAGGATCAGAGATCTGTCTTGCAATCTCTGACAGTCCCTTTAAGCAGTCATTCATCGTAAGCAATGACAGAAACATCCTATCTTCCATGTTCCTCTGGTAGGAGAAAAATCAGATGATACAATAAAAAATAAGCTAAACAAAATGAAAACAATAAGAATTTTCTGCCCCAAACTATGTCCTGTTCCTTTATAGAGGTTTTGGAAACCTTAATGGTTTAAAGCAGTGGGTAACAGAGAGCGACCTCTGAACAGCAGGGTCTGGGATTTAGACATGTAAATAATTTTTTCTCTTCAAACTTGATAATGAAGGCTACAGTTTGCTCTGCCACCACTCATGGGGTTTTGTCTGATGACACAGATGTAGAAGCTTTGAGTAAAATGGAAATGTCAGTTGCCAGAAACATAACCGTGAGCAAATCCTGGTAAGCGAGGTCTCTCATCCCGTCGCAGGTCACCAGCTCCTTTCTGCACCTTGCCCAATGGCAGGGGCTGCTTCAGTGCCGCTGTTACTGTGCCGAATCTTGAGCTGGCAATATGACTTGCAAGGTTTGTTCAAGTGATTACAGGCAAAAGAAGCTTTAAAGTACACAGCCTGTTAAATTCCAGTAAATAAGTTACTGCATATTTTAGAAGGAGCTTCTTACCACACAGTTCACAATTAGTATGCCCATTTCAGCATTAAAAAGGTACCTAGGAAAAGAAAACGTGTGTTTAAGTACAAAAAATATCAGAATAGAGCACTTAGACTGAATAATTAATACCATTTTACGTTATGCAACCATATACTTTAATCATCAAAGATGAATAAGGCTACAAATTCATGTTTATTGACAAGGATGCATTTCTTAAGTCACCATTTAAAATGGATTTTTATGGCCGATCTTAATAACCAAGAGGCAAAAATGTGTTGCACTGCATGGACATACTGAAGATACGAGTTAAATGACCAAGACTACTCTCTTAACTCCCTAGGCAAAAATGCAATAGAACTGTTACTGAGGCAGAACAAAGAAAGAACTATCCTATTCTCTCTGTATATCTACCATCTTTTAATATGAGTAAAAGCATCAATTAGTGTAAAAAAAACAAGTTAAATTTGCCAGGCTCACAACACACTACAAGTTGGCATTATGAGTTTATATAACTAATGATCGTCATAAGTCTGCTCCATAATTCTGATTTCAGCAGAAGCACTACCAGGAAACATGTTTTACACCAAAACATAACATTTTCTTTCTTCGTCTTTACCACTGAGGGCACTTCCTTCCGCTTCATGTGGTTCTACTTCCTCTCAATTTTCTTCATGTTCTTACATAATTAATCACACTACTGAAAAATATTTTAATCTGAATAATTCTGCTTCCCTTCAAGAACTGTTTTCAATAGTGTGCTTAATAGTTTAAGCAGAAATATAGCCCAAACCAATTTGCTATCTTGAGACAGGTAATAGTTATACGCCACAACAAGCTTCGTATACCTTCCTATTCTATCGTAGTCGCACCATGAAGTTTACTTAATATTAAAACAAACAACAAAAAAAGTTGTGTCATGATTCTGCAGTAAGTACAGTATCTTCTTGTATTTCTGCACCGGCATGAGGGCGTGCTTCATATACTTATAGCTTAACTATGCTTTCCGACCATAACTGCTAGCTGCAAAGGAAGCAGTTTCAAACTGTTCTAGCTAAATGTCACACCCCAGATGGAGGTTGCTGCTCCTTCAGAGCTGCCAGTGAAGTTGCTCATATAGTCACTCCCTAACCCAACTCAATCAGGGTGAACCCAACTCATTTAAATAGTAACTCACCAAAGAGGCTAGGGATTGCACTCATGAGCAGCTCAGGGAACGTAAATTCTGGTACCAAGAAAAGCGTCCAGAAGCTTAGGGTAAAATGAAAATTGTAATTTTTAGCTACCACAGATACAGTTGGAAGAAAACATATTAGCAAGGATCACATTAAACATAGTTATATTTTGCTTTCATAGGACTGTTTCACAAATAGATGATTTTATATTAGAAAAGTGACTAACATCGCTAAAGTAATGCCCAACTAGTGATAACAACTTTACAGGGTGACTTAATCCAGTGTAAAGTGACTTGAGATCAGAATATGCCTCAGGATGATTTCCACAGTTATTATTTGAAAAGAACACCAAAAAAAAATTCACTAAAAAGTTCATTCTTTAAACATTCCCAAAATAATTTCTGACTGTGAAAGATGGAGAATTTTAAAAAACAATAACTAAAATTCTGTGAAACAAAAAAGAAACTCCTATTTTATGGTTTTCGTACCTGTGCTGTATCGACTCCAATTCATAATTGAAAGACTTATTTATTCAGAACTGAGTATATAAAACTCTTAAGAGCAGTGTGAAAATACCTTACAGGCCTCAACTTTCTCCTTTTTTGTTTCCATCACTTACTATAAAAATACTCCACGGTGATCTGTTTATTCCCAAATGGACTGACCAGGAAGAAATAAGCTTACAGTAAATCCACTTTTTCTTTTTCTTTCTTTTTTCCCTAAGTTATCCTGCATATTGTTCCCTATTTGGACCAGGCACACTTTTATTTAGTACTCTCTATACCTTATTCGCATCTGTCAACAAAAAATGCACATCACAGTCACACACCAAGGCACAAGTCACAAAACTCACAGAAAAAGTAGAAGAAATGATATTTATATGTCATTTCGATAGTCAGGGGAGAAGAAGTGTCCCAGTCCCTCTTTCTAAAAATAATGCTTCATACAGGTGTCATCTCTGTATTTCACTGAAGTTATCAAAAGAAAAAAAGTTGTCATTTATGGAAGTTGCTTCCTGCTATTGGAATAAAATGATCTGCTTTAAATCACAGTTCAGTGCGTCCATACCTTTCTTCCACGAAAATCGCTCTTACATGTAAGGAAATGGGAAAAAACAGTTACATTAACCCACTGTCAACCTATCTGATCTACACAAATAACACACATAAACTATCTTCTGGTCATCTATTCCTATCAAAAATGGATTGAAAGTATTTACTACATCTTAGAAAAACAGAATGAAAAAGAACAAAATGAGCTACTCCTGCCACCCATAGCAATGATGAGCTGATAAATAACCTCACCATACTGTCTTGTCAGGCATATCTAATAGAGATGAAGAAGTCTCTAATTAGGGCATTAATTCCACACCGCACTGCAGTTGCAGTGCAACCTCCCTTTCACTGACAGGTGCAAATACGTGGGTGCAAATTTCTTGGCATCAGCAATCTACTCTTTTGCATTTACATCGCTAAGCAACATCATTACTTTGATTGACTTATGTACAGTACTACACTTTCACCTCTTAGGTACGGAAAGAAAAGATTGATTCCGATTTCAGTGCCACAGTTTTACACAGATGTAGTTCCGATTAATTAAGTGCACTTACTCCTAATTTACAGTCATGGAAGAAAAATAATTTTCTTGATTACCCTCCTATTTAGAAAGCTCTAACTCTTTTGAATAGAATAAAGTTACACTGGCCTAAAACTCACATGACAGTTAGGGGCATAGTTACATGTATTTTTCCACAAGAAGATGGCAGCTGTCCTCAAAGTGTAATGCGAGTTAACTAGGAAAAGGTGATTGACTGATGCTGAGGTTAATTGCTTGTTGGCATGCTAGAAAGCCTATGCTAACAAGTGCTGCTTATAACTAACAAGTGCCAATTATTTCCTTATATTCTAGTACACATTATATTATGCTAGGCACTATCCAAACATCCAGAAAGATCCAGGCATCCCTGCCCTGATCTAATGAGTTAATGATTTAAGAAAACTATGCTAGCTACTGAGGAAAATGGCTCAGTGCGTGTTGCTTATCACAGATGTGCAACTCTTCATATAACATTATAACACAGAAAGCCTTTGGTAAAGTTATCAATGCACTGAACATATATTCATAATGAAAGTACATACAGCTGTCTGTTCATAAACTTTGTTTTCTCTGTTGCCGACCAAAAGCTTACACTAACAGATAGTGCTTATTATGTTATTATTAGAAGCCAGTGAAATCTTCAAAGTGCTGATATTTTAATCCCGTTTCCACATCTACATGCAGAAGAAAAAGCATTTTCTATATATAATTGGTGACCAAGTGTACCTATGAGCCTGACAAAACTTCCCACCTAATAGGTAGATTATTATGTAAAATATTACCTAATATTTGTATAATGCATTCACCTGGCTTGAAAATATGCTGACAGAACTAGAATGCATAACATCATCCATTGTTAAATTGATATTAAATTCATAATTTTGTTCCTGAAGCATCAGTAAATACCAATTTTAATTGCATTAATAAAATGTGAATTATGAAAGTGGAATTGTACTGACTAATACAGATTTTCACTATGATAATAATGATTTAAAATAAGATTAAAAAGTAACAGCTCCTAAAGAAAGAGGAAGTTAATGTACCGAAAATAATAGCGCAAAGCCAGCCTGCTCCCCCACCCTAGACAAGTCATCTACCTTGTATCAGTCAGAATAAAACAAGCAAAGTTGACCTGAGTAGGGAACCTACCAGTCTTTCAGGGTTTTTTTGCAAGAAATCTTACAGTGCTTGGTAAAACTGCATGCCTTATCTGTTACTCCTTGTCTAATTTCAAAATAAATGTATGTAAGGGCATCACGACATAGTATCAAAGTTGAAAGCCTTTGGAAATGTATTAATTGTGAAAGTTGGAACTATAACACCCTCTTTCCCTTTTCTAACTGTGAAGACATAGAATGTGTCAAATGTGTTGGTAGTCTGTTGAAAAAGGTAAAAAGTGCCTAAACTACAGTTTAATCTCTCCTAGTCCTGCAGTGGGGAGAGCATTTCAGCATACTGCTATCCCAAGAATTCAAAATAATGCAACAAAACTTCTCTAACCATACGGCTTGTTCAGTAGGCATGGGCGTTCAGAATAGGGTTGGGTGAGGTGACCAGAAAAATGAAAAGATTTTAAGAAAATCTAAAAAAGTTAAAATTGTATTTGCAAATATAGCATCAGTATTCCTAGACTGTTTTAGAATAGATATGTACATTTCTGTACCCATCAAACACTTAATAAAAGATAGCTCCTCTAGGCAATTTGCAAACTATAGTTTCATCTAGATATATGTCAGTGTAAATCAGGAACCTTCAGTTCTCAGTTTTTCTAAACAAGTATGCCATAATCTTTCCTAGCCCTGTTTCCGTCAGACCCTCATAAATCTACCACATTGTTCTGTCTCCTCAGAATGCAGTCAAATTCACAAATATTTTAAAGGTATAGTGAAATACACGTATAGCAAGTCTATCATCCTAGTAGGAGTTAGTAATTTCCTTCACCTGCAGTATATATTTCATTTTAACACATCTTTAATAGACACCAACTAATCATGTTTAAAGGCTACCTCTTTATTATTGCCCTTTATCCATAAACTGCTCTTTTCGCTGACCTTAATATATAAGGTGAAGATAAGCAATCGTTCCATATAAATGCTTACATATATGATTTTGATTTTAGGATACATAAGGTAGAACTAGTTTGGCTGGACATAGCTAATATTTTCTTAATTTTCAAGTGCCATTGTTGAATTTTTTTTTTTTGTTCTAAACCATCTAATACTCTCAGAAATACCGATGACCCTAAAATTCAATGCCTTCATTTTTTTCTATATCCTGTATTTTATAAAAGAATAAAAACATAATGTCATTTATAATTTCAGATCTTTTAAGAATAAAGTACTACGTGAAATTTATAATATAAAAATTCCCTTTTCCTGGAATTACAGTTTTGTATTTATCGAATGCGTTCACAGGCTCCCTTAGGATGTGAAATGTATGGAAATATATGTGCATTACTAAAGAAAGAACTAAATTTATTCTTTCTCCACATCATGCTCTTCTTTGCAGTAGAGGTTTTTAATTCAACACAGAGCTAGAATGAGATGGAGCCAATTTCCTGGTCTATATGTGTGACAAATGCTAAAAGTGGCACAAGATTAACAAATTAGTTGATGTATATATCTTTAAAGATTTTTTTACTATGTCCCAAATCAAAATGCATGCTTTATTTGAAATGAAGATTTCTTTAGAGCTAAGTATTAAACATTAAACAGGAATCTTATATATTCTTGTAATTTTAAGATGGAATGATGGCACGTATGACAACTAAAGAACAGCAACCTGAAAAAAAATGTATAAGAAGGCTTTTATGGCACATCACTCTAATAATAACAACTTTTAGTGCTATAAATTGTATATTTAGTGATTAAATCTGATATTTTAATAAGAAATTTGCTGTAGAAAAGTTAATTATTTCAGTACACAAGTATTTCTCTTATGCAAGAATATTGACAATGTAATAACTACCAAAATATGAAATTCTTTCTTGTTAAGCCATGTGTCAAATAGGAGATTTTTTAAAGTGAGTATGGAGATATCTACAGTATAGACATGTGTGTCATTATAGAAAGGTTTCTTTATGATGGTTTGAAATGAAAAGTATGGAACTTGACCTTTTTAGCTGACATAGTAATCACCTACTTGATGTAATCCAGATATCTAACACCAAACAATAAAAACATCTGTGACAACAAAACCATGTAAAGCTGGTGGAATTATTTAATTTTTTAAAAAAGGATAGCAATATTTAATAATCAGATAAGCCTGGATTGGTTCTTCTTACACAAAAACTTTTGCGCTTTGCAAATGCTAGTTTTAAAGGGCTATTAAGTTAGACGTGAAAGCTTTTTAAGCTCTCATGCATATGTTTTGGAGTTACCTCATTCATTCTGCTTTTAGGACCTTGTCATAGTCCACCTGTTTTGCTTTTGCTTAAATTACATCAAAATAATAGCTTTCTTTAGAGAAGAAAAAAAAAAATCCTACATTTCTACTGACTGTATCCAAACATGATAATATGCTTAAAATTCAAGAGGAGCCATATTCAGGTTGCATGTCTCAGTCACCCAATCTCCCTTTCACATATCTGTTCATGTTGACAGACTATGTCATAATACATCAACAGAAAGATCAGCATAGAAGAACAAAAATTCGTCGCCTGACAGCAAGAGGAAAACTGATTTCTCCTATTAAATTAGCAAAAATATACCAATACTTCACTACCAATAAGGACACCACGGCTAAAAGCATTCACCATATTATAATCCTGAATGAGCATTGGGAATTTTTTGTTTCAATAATCTTTAAACACAAAAAAGGGGGGGGAAGAGGGTGGGCTCAAGGATGTCTACATCTTTACAAGTAAAGAATTGATTTCTGCAAACTATGCCATTCCATTTTTGTTTTGTTAATATTTTAAATATTAGTTCTAAATATTCATTTAATTAGAGAGCGCTGAGCACTGTTTTTACAGTATTCATTTCTGACAGAGGCTTTTTCTTATGAGGTCAAGGAGACACGTGGAAAATGTTGTGTATCAATAGAGTGCATCAGCTTCTTTATATCTGAGAATTTCTACTCATGTAAAAAGTATTCTGACTCTCTCATTGCTAGATATAATTTTAATATACTATATTGAGCAGTGGTGTTTCACTAGGAATTTAACAATACCTGGAATAAATAATGTCTTTTGCAGCCTGGGGCAACATCTGCCACTTATGCATTAATTCTGCCCCTGTTTGAATACTCTACAACATATGCACTTCTCTTTTGTCTGTTATCCTAGAGTTGTGTTATTCCCAAATATTGACATCATCTACTTTTATCAGCACTAACTGCTCTGAAGCTTCCTAGTCTCATGCTCAGCTCTATTTCTTTCTATTGATTATCTTCCTCACTCCAGCAGGTAGCTAGCCAGCGAGGCTGTCCTGAGAAATAGCTTCCAATGACTTTATACGCACAATTTACACGGAATTGTTTAAAGAAGATATTAGCCTCAATACAAATCAGTGAACCTCATTTAGTCAATACTGCACAATTCAGCTGTTGGCACCCTGTCACATGTTAGTCTTTAAAGTCAACTACCATACCCAATCTGCACATTAGCCATAGTATTTAGTTTCATATTAAAATGAGGCTAGTTTTTCACTTTTCTTTTTGAAATCTATTCAATATACTTTTTACATCACCTCATTGAACCATATGATAGTAATATAATTTTAAATATAAAAACCTGAGATTAAATGCTTGATTTTTGACAGTGTCCTTAAATATAATAATTTCAAAGGGAAATACTGTTAAGTTAAAATGGAGTGTTTTTCATTAAGTCCAATCAAATGGTAGACAACAAAGGATCTTTTATTTGAGAATATGAAGTGAAAATGAAAACCAGAAAACCTTTACTAAGAAAAGGTCTAGCTAAATTATGTTGGAAGGAGGTCTCCAGATTGAACCTGGGTGTTTCTTTTGCTAAAAATGAATTAAACTAAGATGCACTATGGGAGAATAGCTTACAAAGAAGGAAAACCTAGTGTTTTATAAAGATGAAAACAGGGCCTAAATACAGTTAAGTTAGAATAAAAACTACAAAGAAAGATCAAATATTAAAAAAAAATACCTTACTGTAGCACCTAAACTATTCTTTTATCATCAGGACAAGGAAAATTGAGGAATTTTTTTTACCCCTTTTGCATTCCACAGCAGGGCTCTAAAACCCTAGTTGGACATTTATATGAAGATAATTTTTTCCTTTTAGCCTACCAGACTACAATCTAAACTATGATTTAGACTACATCTAAAAGACAGACGAAAAACAAAGTATATGTGCTTATCCCTGAATCTGTTACTTGAGAAATAAGATAGCTCTTCTGTTGTTTCCAATCTGTATTAGACTCACATGTTTTAGTGTATTTAGTATATCCATGATGTTTATACTTCAATTTCCATGTGCATCCTTCAGCAGCAGGATAAAATAGGTGTTGTTCCTAATTTTTGGAAGAAAAGTACTTGGGTTTGCTGTATTTGGCAAAGAAATATTTATGCCTTTCCTGTAACGTTTTGCTCTTATAAAGCAAAAATGCATAGACAACCTGCAAGGATTCATGGCTATTACCTTTTGCAGGAGGCAAAAAAAAGAGGTCTGGGAGTACAAAGGCAAAAAAACAAACAAAAAAAAGAAGACAACAAAACAGAAATCCCTGCTTTATAGTACGTGACCAATATTTTAGAAAATGCAAACGGAAAAATGCAGAATTCCTTTTAAGTCCTGATGAGCAGTCGCCTGGACTTACCGATACACATCTAAATGCTTTTGAGAGAAGGTAAAAATTGTGTAGCTAGTTAGCCACTGGGAATATTGATATCGGGCAATAGGCTTTATTCTAAAGGTTGGTAATTTGAATATAAAAATAGAAGCATTTTGCATGACCTCTGCTCCCTGCTCTTTTCCCTTTAAAGCTCCGTGAGTGGTAGCTGAGGTTCTGAACCCCAAGTAGGAGAGAGATGCTGAAAGATGACCAGCCTAGCCTTCCTAATACATCTTCGTATGCGCACACACACACATTCACTTTCACTCACATACACACATTTATCGCAACCTGACACTCATAGAAAAGCCTTTTCCCTTCTCTAAGCTTCTACAAGGAACATTTCAGAAACCAAAGGAAAAAAAAAAAGGCAGTGAGGACAGGAATAGCTGCATATTCAGGCAGCAAAAAGGCAGGTGTGGTGTGGGAATTCCTAGTGTTTGTGTCTGCTGCTCTGTGTTTGCTGTTGAAGGATTTGAGGGCTATTATCCATGGGTCTAAATATGTTTAGGATAAGTGCACTTGGAAAGAGAAATCTTCCAGATACTGTTTGGTCTATTTACTTGGGTAGATCTGCTTATTTAAAACGAAAGTTACGCTGTCCTTCAGCTGCTGTCTTCCATGCACGTACCTACCCATTAACTATTATTCTCTTCCAATTACATTAGTAATTACTAAAGTAGCTGCAAATTCTTTTACTTATTTATTATATAAATTACATCTTGGGAAATCTTACAAAATGTTTATATGCATTCAGTACTTAAGTATGTTATAATAGTTCTACTGTAACGTTTCCTGTGAAAAGGTAGTATGAACCGATAGTATGTTAGTACTTACTTCAGTCATGTCTTATAAGGATTGATAGATGGAATTGTAGTTGGGAATATAGTTAATTTGAAGTTTATTTCTAAAAATCCTCATCTTTTAAAGTTAACTCTGTGTTACATACTAATATGTAATAAATATTCTGGATAAGCAAGTGTAGTGATGTAGTAAATAAGCACACAATGAGCAATACAGCATTCTTGGGAAGATATAGCATGTACAGTAAAACAACATATGCATTCTAAAAATTTAAAAAGTCAGTTTGATGTAGCTGTTTTCTTAAGGAATTAAAAATATCTTTAATGATTATTACCTGTGTCTGCTTTCATTGTGACAGGAAAAAAACCCACCAAATTTCTTGCCATTGCTCATCCTATTTATGCTCATTATTAGAGATACATGGATTTACTATGTGCTTAAGTTAAGCTATACTGACCACCTTCCCCATACTGTCTTAAAATGGTAACTGGGCTGAAAAAAACCAAAAAACTAGGAAGTAGATTAGTACTATTTAATATTTAGGAGAAAGGACAACTTTTCTACTTGAAACTTGAAAGTATTTGTAGCCCAAACAAATGTATTATTTTTTTTCTTTAATGCAGATATTTATACTTTCAGATCTCAAAATTTCTTTAAAATAGGTCCTTACTACACAGGAAGGTGCACATGAATAATTTACAGTCAAGTTTCCTTAGCTATTTATGTTGAGAATATACTATTTAAAATGCCTAATGGGAAAAAAAAAAAAAGATTAATTAAATAACATTGTCTTCCCCCCAAAAGCATCATTATTAAAATATGATTGTGTTATTTATCAGTAGACATTGTTAGTTTCTCTGCTTGATTAGCTTTTGATTAATGCTCATAAATTTAAATTCAGACATAGTTAGCTTCTTTGATTTTTAGACAGATGTCAGTCAGCATTAGTGTATCAATTTTTCATCAGAAAATAGAGATGCATGTTAAAACCACTTTAACAAACATGGAGTCTCTACATGGGACCATATTATCAAATGCTAATTATATCCTTAAGATAAACATTAACTGGGGGAAAAAAAAAAAACCAACAGTTTGCAGAGCATGTGAATCTCCACTGGACATAAAACTGCCTACTTTGCTTCCCGCTTTCCTTCTTCAGTCTCACAGTTGTTTATGCAGTACATGGAAATATTATAAAACTATTAAAGATACTTTAATTAAAGATATCTCCTGGCATGACTAGCTTGGGATAAATATGTCAGCGTAACTATCCAGGAACCTGTGGTTGTGTGCGAATTCATGTTGTATAGTTTTAAAAACATGCCTGTAGCATGCTTTGTGTGCGAGTGTGTGTCTGCGAGAGAGTTTGTTTGCATGTTTGTATATACCTCATTTCAGCTCCAGAGAGAGAGAGAGAGGGAGGGAGGGAGGGAGGGAGGGAGAGAGAGAGAAGCCTAGTGAGAAAAGTGAAAGTAAGGTCTGAGGGTGGAAATGAACAGCATTGCCTTTTGGAAGAGCCCCACTTGACCAAAGTCCTGCCCTCCAGTTTGAGAGAGGAGGATGAGAAGGGGCACTACAAGGGGCACTGCAAGAAAGGTCCCATACTGCAGCCCACTGAAGTCACTCGTCATTAGTAAGCGTGTTTTAAAGGAAAGTTTTAGATATACAGTGCTTAAAGTCCTTTGAGCCATATTAAAGGAATCACAGCCCCACAAATCAGGCTTACTAATAAGACTACCTTTTGGGGTTTAAAGTTCAGTGGCAAACCAGATGTACCATTTCACTGGAACTCTAAAGATAATTCTAAAACGATGCTCAGCTGGTGTAATCTGTTATTTTGTGTTCACAAGAGGAAGTGGAATTTAAATTTTAAAAAGGGAAAAAGATTTTGAAGAGTTTTAAGGGAGGTCTATTTAGCTTCCACCTAATTTAAAAATTAGTCTTGGCTGTCTTCTCACTCCATCAGTCCTTGAATCAAAATTCCAAATCAGAATCTATTATTTTCTTACCCATGTTAAGCAGCGTTAAGTAGAAGGAAAGGCTTTTATTTACATTAAGGAACCAATCCTACAGTTTTCACACAGGAAAAACACCCTTTGGAGTCAATAGCAATTTGTGCAATTTATCTTAGTACATACAAAGCTTAAAGACTGTAAGCCACAACATAAATTCAATATTTACCATATTTCTAAAAAAAAACCCCTTTCATTGTTTCTAAAAAAAAACCCTTTCATTTTTCAACATTGCTGAATACCTTTTCTTATATTAGATTTCACTGCGTTTCGGAAACACACCAGAACAGAGCACAACTTGCAGTGTCAGTGTTCCCTCTCTCCCTCTTCCTCCCTCTACCTCCCTCTACCTCTCGCGTATACCATTTTGATTTTGAATTTGCTGGAGCCTATTTAGTTTATAAATAACCTTAAACTGTTGAACTGTTCACTGGTTTATCTGAACAGGAGACAATGTTATTGAAACAAATCTAGTTAACAAGGTAATTAGCTTTTGCAATATTCCTCGGAAGGCTGGAAAGCAACAGTACATCACTGCACTATACAAACAGCAGTATGTAATGTTAAGCCTGCGCTTAAGAGTGGTTCTATCAAAACTGACTGGTCGCATTACCAGCAAAGGTATTGTTTTTAAAATTATCCAAGGGCCACCTAAAACCGATTAATTCACCAGAAGTGGAAGAATGAAAATATTTTCCTATAGTAACCCACTGTAAAAACGTAGGCTACTGCTGGTGCTGAAAAGATGGGGCTGGAACCAAGAAAATCCTTTTCCTTGCTTCCACAAAAGGCTTTGGGCCTAATTATTTTTAAGTATAATCCAGCCAACATCTTCTCATGCTTAGCTGCACTGAGTGACACTATTTGTGATGCCCAGTCTGCTGAAACTGAGCAGGTTGCTGTCAGTTTAAAAATGACTATAATAAAAGTGACCATGAAGATGGATCTTGTGATTTTGCGTTTCTAATCAGTCATCTGTGAAGAACACTTTTGCTTTGATTCAGCAGACTGGTGACAGCCATGATTGATAGTGCATGAGGATGAAAAAAGGTTATTAACTGTCTTCCTATTAAACTCAATGTATTACCCCTCTAGGTGCATCTCATACTTTAACTTAAAGTACTTACTCAGGTAAGGTCAAGAATGAACTCCATAAACACAGTATCCATCCTGTTGTAGACGAACCAGGAACTCTAATGTTAAATTCTGAAAGTTCAGCATTAAACCGTATCTGAATCCTGCTACCTTAATTACCGTGCCAAAACCAAAAACTGAGCAGACCTTTGCATGCATCTAAATATATAGCTGCACACAAATATTTTTGTGTGAAAAAGGGGCAGATTGATTGTTTCTGTGCGTTTGTGCATACACACACACACATATGTTTTGCTTATTACAATAGCCTCAAAATAAAAGTTTGAATAATGTCATGTTACCAAAAGAAATGTGGAACGGGGATATGAAGCGTCTGTGGGACTAAAGTATAAATCTTACACAGAAAACAGCATTTTACCTGCCGGTAGTTAACTTCATTATTAACTGGATCAGGTGAGATTTAATAATTTATGAAGGCTTCTTATTAAAAGAAAATCCAAATGTTTTAGCATCCATGTAAAAATACCTATTTGTTGCCTTACGACATGTTTTAGTTTTAGTTTTTATTTCCTGCTTTTTACTGATGATTATGTTATCAATCAATACTCACAGCTATCTACCGAAAAAGAAAGGAAAATGGCACATATATTCAGTTTTAAAATAATTATTTAGTGGAAATACTGATTCCTAGGGTACTTCTAATTTCTAAGGATGTCTCTGTGAAGAGATAATTTTAGAGGAGTTTAAGGGCAAAAGAGTGGAATATGTTTCCTGTGTTCATTATTATTACTGACACCAGAAATGAACTGAAAGGTGAAAGTTGTCCATATTGTGTACGCAAGTTAACATCTTTTTAGATCCACAAGTTTATTTGGGGAGTAAATATTAAAAAATCATGTGATCACCTTTTTAGAATTAGGTGTTTTACAAACACGTCTTCATAGTCAATAGCATTTTAGATTTTTAGATTGATTTTTATCTTTATGAATACATTTCAGATGCTCTTTGAATTCGTTTATGCATATCTTACATTACAAACATTTTCTGTTAAAACTAAGTAGACCAAAAGATCAAAAATCCTATGACTCTAACTACAGTGTGCACACTGTCATCTGAAGGAATGTACATACACACTTGTTTAAAATAAGCTCTTTCCACGTCATATACAATATCTCCCCCAAAATACATATATTCCATATTTGTCTTTCAGAGTATTAAAACATTCTTTTAAATTTAGCTTTGTAATAGTCCTTTATTTCCTCTTTTAAATTATAACAAAAATACTTCTGCACTCATTAAAATCATTTCAGATGGAAGCAAGAATATTATTGCAAGCTAGATCATTTTGGACAAAGAAGGAAAAAGTACATGTCTATCTTGACTATTCTGTAATGTACTGTCACGCATAAAGTCTGCAACGTAAGTATACATTTTAATTTTTTCAAGGTGGTGTTGAATTTCAGTAGTCCCTTTTATTTTTAAACATTTTTTTTAAAAAGCGTCCAGAGTGGGTTAAAAAGAATTCAGAATAAATATAATCTACCTAATATGATGATGCTATCTCACAAGAAATGTTAAACAATCCTCTGTAAGTTCTTTTTTTCTGGAAAGTGTGTTCCTTTCAGGTGTGGACTTGGGAATAGGCACCAATTTTCCCTTCAGTAACATTTCTGCTTTATAATAAATTGCAATCCTGTTGTAGCCCCGTGTGGATTTACAACTGGCAGGCTTTCTCTCTGACAATTTGGGGTCACTGTGGATATAGGTGAGCAATAATTTCAGGGGTGATGGAGATATTGACAGAATTTAACAGTCTAAGTTCCTGGGCAAATATTTGTAAAATGTACGCTTCTACATTGGGTTTTAGTTAATAAGACTTTTGGATGATATTGTTTGCCTTGTTTGTGGATTGTATTTTGACTGAAACTATCTCAAATATTCATTTCCATTTGTGCTTGTGTTGCTACTGCGAAACATTTGAAGTAAAATCTATCATTCCTCCCTGAAGCATATTTAAGCAAAGCAGAAAGTTATAGCTATTAGGGGCTTGGTTCAAAAAACATATAGCATGCTTTTAGCAAACCAGAATTGTACGAGCTAGGTGACAGCATTTGTTTTGGGTAGCCTTATAGGCGCCTAGAACAGGTAAGGTCATTTTATCAGACTTCTCACCAAACGGAGGCCCTGACGGTAGGGAGTTTCTGACAATGGGCCAGATCTACGTTTACTCACTCAAGAAGGGACTGGCAGGATTGGGCCCATTCTGTTCACTTCATGTGTGTAACCTATAGAGAAAAAGTAAATCTAAACATAACTCCAGCCATATGTAAAACAGTGAAAATGTTTCAGTCAACATGGATGAAATTAATAAATTAGATTTCTTCCTCCAGCTTCTTAAAAAGAATTGCCACAAGAACAAAACAGAAGAACCCAAATAATGAAACAAAGGACGGGGTAGGGCCATTTAACCTGGAACAATCATTTCCTCGGGTTAAGGTTTGTTTAAAACCCAGAGCGGGCCTGAAACGTCAACTCTAGCGGTACCCTTTGAAATGCTTTTTTATTCCAGCACTCACTACACACACGAAAAGCAAATCCTGCAATAAACTGCAGGCTAAGTGCATGTGGCCCAACCAGGACCATACAAAGGCAACACACATAGCATGTCTCACAGTCAGCAGCACATGAGTGACTTCGCCAGGGTGGGATCCCTCATCTAGATCCCACTCCGGACAATCAGGACACAATATGGAAAAAAGCCAAAAAAAGAAAGAAAGAGAAAGGAAAAAAAGAGGGGGGCAAAAAATTAGATCAAGAAGAAGCAGACCCCAAACCCCACCTTCTGCCCCCCAGACAAACGAGGGCAGGTAGACCAGCTGGGAAAGGTGACCTCCTCCCCGCGGAGGGGATGCTGCCGTCGCCAGCGGAGGGCACGCAGCGCGGGTGGGAGTTTGCGCCCTTCAGCGTGGAGCTGCGCGGGGCGCGCTTCTCCCGGCGCGGAGCCCTCGCACCTGCCGGGCCCGCGGAGGGGACGGGCCCCCCG
>NW_008794595.1:805224-809912 GCF_000699145.1 Aptenodytes forsteri | reverse complement strand
GGGGGGTGGGGAGGGCAATGGGGGATGCGATAAGGGAAAATAGATAATGACACATAATCCAAACCAGAAGTTTGAAAAAAAGTTACTTCGCAGAAAAGAGCCACAAGCTCAACTTTTTTTTTCTTTCTTTTTTTTTTTCCCCCTCTTTCTTTTTTATAGGCTGGGGCTGAAAGACAGGGAGATAAACTTGTTAAGGAAAGAAATACTCCTCTAGCAACCGGGTAAATAAAATAGCTGGAGAGAAACGGCGAAAGACGTGGGGGTAGGGAAATGCAAAGGACATACAACTATTTAGAAACCCCAAAGGAAATTGTAAAGTAGGAAATGAAAAGGAGGAGGAGAAACAATTCTGTTGTAAATTAAAAGGAATGAAGATTAGCGGGAGAAAAGGGGGGAATAGCTGCAGAAGGTCTAAAATAAAGCACCACTGAAGATTAGCCAATGTTTAAAATATCCCAACTGAGGAAAGAGAGTGGTGCGCTCATCTCTTCGTCATGGGTGTGTGAAAGGGAAATGAGTAGGGATAATTACTAATATAGCACATGTCCGGAGGAACCAATCCAAAATAAGAGATAAATTTGGCTGGTGCAGACAGATACGAAAAACGCTGGAAGAAAACTTAGGAATACAGAGACCTGAGAGGAGAGGAAGAGAATTAGAGGAGGAGGAAGGCTTCAGGAGTACAGGAAAACTTAGAGGACCAGCTGGATGGGGAGGAAACAGCTACGGCAGAGATGGGAAGAGAGAGTGAAAGTGAGAGAGAAAGGGAATGGGAGAGATTAGGGGGAGCAAATAAACCTGGGAGAGGGAATAGTTGGAGCGGATGGGAAGAAGGAAGGCAGGAGCGGAAAACTAGAAGGAGAGAGGGAAGGAGGGACAGAGGGAGGGATGTGGGGAGAGAAGGAAGGAGGCAGAGGGAGGAGACAAGGACTGAAGTCTCCCAGCCTAGGGAAGGTGCAGCACTGAGTGAGAGAGAGCTCACTCTGAGGGTTAGGTTAGATTTCCAGAGCTCTTAGAGCTCATCGACCAGCCCGCTGGAGTCACTATTCAACCCGAGTCCCAAACACACGCCTCACTAACTACTTTACAGCCACTTTCATTGATTTTCTTTATCAAATAAACATAATACCCGTTACAGCAACACTTCCTCTTCGCGCAGCCAGAATGCCACAAGCTCTGATTGCTGCATTTCTCCGGTTTGCAGTTCCTCACCCTCCACCCCTAAATAATTTGTGTTCTTTCACTTAAATGGTCAAATACATTATTGCTTGCAGAATTTTTCTGTAATCTGGAAGGTACGCTGCGAGCTAGGCAAATCGTTTAAATTATAAGGTAAATGGTCCCCATCCCCATCGCCCTGACGTGAAGACACAATTTTTTTCCCCACAATTTCAGGGGTAGCTTATATATTTACATACTTATTTCCTGCTAATAAGTGGTAACTTAATTTAAAGGGCGATGTCAAAGTGAACGCTCCCGCCTGACAAATGCAGGAAAAAATTAACGCAACTTTCGCACTTGCACCTAAACTGTCACTTGATCTAAGCATTTCAGCCTCATAATTCAGTTTTACTTAAAAAATCCCCTAAAAGTAGCCCCCTTCAAAAGCTGTTTTTGAACCAGGCTCTTCCATATATGTCAAAGGGCTGTTGAATTATTCATTATTATAATTACTATCATCATTGTCATTATCCCTTTCCATGTGGAAATAATTTTATTATCGTAATTTGATATCTGAAGAATTTCCTGTTAGTCGTTTGATAATCATTTTTTTCTACTGAAAAGAAAAGTTTTGTTTATAAATGAGAGAAAAATATTTTAAATGCTTTTATGTTTACTATAGATTTCCGTTTATCTAATCGATCGGAATGCCGATAAATCGATTAAAGGTTTAGTGTTTTACAAACAACCATTTTGTGCTTTTTGATTTTACGTTCAGAATGATTTTAATAAAGCTAATGCCTTCCCTGAGCGTTTGTGCACCCCAAACCTAATATTCCATCATTTCTATTATTTACAATTGCAATTTAAAGTGTTTCTAATGAGAAAAATAAACACAAATAAAAGAAGGAAATAATCTGATTAAATTACTTTGTGCCTGTGGTCAACATTTTTAGGCAAAGCCCTTAAAAATCTTGGTGAATTATATGCGATCATACAGTGATTGCGGAATATTAAATTAAACTTAGATAAATCCGCATTGAAGGAGGCAGCACCCAATCCTGAATTTATTTCCCATTTTCTATAACAGCATCACTGCGCTCCTCTCTTTGCAATGACAATGTGCCAAATCTAGGCATTTTGAAAACATTTTCCATATGCTTTAACTGGAGACTGATAGACAAAGAAGAAAAGGAGATGGTCTTTTTTCTCTTGAGGTATATTTCCTTTAACTTTTCCTCCAACCTTTTCTGATCTTCATCATTTTTAAACAAAAGTTTGAAAATCATTAGGACCTTTTTTTTTCGTCTTTTACGTTTTTTTTTTTTCCTTATCGCGTAATCAATTCCTGAACTGTGGAGTTTCAGTTACGCTTTAATGCAGGACTATAGAACTATCATTTCTATACCTTGGCGGACAACATTTTGGGGAGAAAGCATTGATTCATTTAGTTTTTGCTTGCTGCTTTTTGTAATTAAAGATGGTTTTAATTATACTTTTTTGTAAGTCAGATCAGATGTGCTGCTTGCTTGCTGGAAGGTTTTTTTTTCTTTTAACGGTGCTTTTAATTTATGTGTAGTTTTTACGGATAACACAGAGGTGGTGGCTTTTATTTAGCTGTAAAATCCACACGTTTTCTTTGAAAACTTGGCTCCTTGGGCGAAAATAACTTTTCCTGGTTGCTTTATAATCGCTGTTTGTCGCAGAGGTAGTTTAGCATATTGTCTACACAACAAAGATTCCTGTTTTATTGGCAGTGTGGATTGTTGGATTTAGGTATAAATATTTCATAACTTTCCTCTTTCTGCAGTAAGATCGGTAGTTTTATTGGCTTTTTCTCCCTTTTTGTCTGTCTTTCTACCAGAACTGTTTTATTTCTGAAGTCCCTTTTTGTCCTTTTCCAGGATAGAATGTAAAATTTTTCCCTTGGATATATCACTGCTGGAAATATGCTCTTGGGCTTTCTGGAGGGGATGGGGGGGGAGAGCGGTGGTAAGCGGTCGTTTTCCTTGATTTGCATAAGAGCTAGTGAAGTGCCTGTGAAGTTGGTGAATTGCTATTGTTTGGGGCTAGTCCTGACTGTTTTTGTTTATAAACACTGGGGTGGTTGCCGGGAGGGGAGGGAGGTCAGAGCACTGTCAAAGCGCTGACCTCTGAAAGCCCAGAGGGCGCCTGGCTCCTTCACCCTCTCCTTTCTCTCTCTCCCTCTCCCTTTTTCTTTCCCTTCCCATCCAAGGCCAGGAGCTCAGGTTCAGGGCATTTAATCCCCGCGATCTGCCCAAGAAAGGAGCTGAAAAAGGGCTGTTAAGGCTCCGGAGGAAACGCCGGCAGCAGACTTAGACCTGGAAGGCTTTTATTTATAGTAACGTCCGGGTGCGCGTTTTTGTGCGGCTCCAGCCAAAATAACAACAACAACAACAAAAGCCAATCGGGAAAGGCATTATTTAGCTCAAAATCTCAGCGACATGTCTGTACTATTCGGCTGTGATTTTTCTCTTAGGTCACTGCTCGTTAGACGCACTTTCAGTAGGTGAATGCCAAATCTGGGGCAGTGAGGGCAGAATTGAAATGCAATATGTTATTGTTGGTTTATTTCTTTTTCGAACAAAACTTTCCAGGAATCAGATCGGGGGGGTTTGTTTTCTTTAAAAAAAAAAAGAAAAGAAAAAAAAAGTACAAGAGATTGCTATCAGGTTTAAGTGTGTTTTGAAAAGAAGTTGCTGAGTTAAACAAAAATGTTAGTTAACACACTGCCTTTGTCAAATAGCCCCCGGGAGGAGAAGAGACAACAAAAAGGAGAGGAGGTGGGGGCTGGGGATCTGAAAGTGTCTGTAGCTCAGATAAAGGGTCTGTAACACTGAAATCTTGTAATACCTCGTTTCAAACTGAGCTCATCTATAGACTTAGGGAACGCAGTAAAAAGACACGGATCCCCTTTCCCTTGGGTTGGGAAGAGGACAAGGTGGGGGAAGGGGACGTTTATTAGGGAATTATGTCGGTTTATTAAAAAGGGGAGCGGCTGTGGCTGTAATTATGCAGATCCTTGTGCCCCTGTGTGTCCGCAGCGCAGATTTAGGGAGTGAAATGAGCTTGGCGGAGAGACGTGGTGTAACAGCGCCCGGTTTGGGCTAGGATTTCTTTGTCTATTAAAGAATGGTCAGTCTCGGGCTCTGGCCCCCACCAGATCCGTCTCGCCCAGGCCAATAAGTTTTCCTTGGGGCTGAAGCTGGAGGTGGTGGAGGACAGAAAAGGCTGAGGCTTTTTTAAATTTTTTCCCCTTCCCTCTCTTTGAAATACAACGTCACTATCAAGAGCTTTTCGTGGTTTCAACAGGAGGCTCGAAAAAATCCCAAAATGTGTAACGGTGCCTGCAGGAGAAGTTCGGAGGAGGTGGGCGGGGGGTCCACCGAGACCAGAGGAGAGGCGCTGAGAGGTTAGGCGAGAGCCTTCGGGGGCGATCAGCTGAGCGAGAGAGGGAGGAGAGAGGGGAGCGGGAGCCGGGCCGGGCCGGGCCGGGCCGGGCCGCG
>NW_008794595.1:800790-804552 GCF_000699145.1 Aptenodytes forsteri | reverse complement strand
TTCCTCTAACCCCCCCCCCCCCCCGCTTTGTTCCTTTAGCTGTAACTCAAAAACACCATAAACCTATATCCCCCTCCAAGAAGAGAGAAAGGGGAAAAATCTGCAGCCAAAAAAGAATGACTTGACTGTTCTGACGTTTGGTGTTTTGACATTAATGACATTAATGATATTGATGTTTCACCAGGAAAAAAGCACTAGGAATAAAGGAGGTGGTGGGGGAGGTGCGGGGGGACGACTTTAAAACTAAATTATCTTCGTTTCCTTATTCTTCTGTGACATTAAGTATACGTGTTTCTTCACTTGAATTTGAAATAGATGTATTGTTCTCAGGTGTTTCTTCATCACATTGTATTTAATCGTCTTCAGTCTTAGGAAATGTGTTACCATCCTTCAGGCATGCACTTGAATGGACAATGCATCCTTCTATCTCAGAGTCCCGTTTCGTCTGCAATTTAAGCCTAAAAGCCCTCTTTCCATCATACCCCCTCAATCTGATAACTGTAAACGGGTTTCAGAGATTTCATTTTCACTCTTTGTTTGCATTTTTTTCCCACCCTGTAAACAACGATGCAGAATATCGCTAGTTTCCTTATTACCTTCATTCACAGGGTGCAGTGCCTGTGGAAATCTGCATACATACGCTCACATTTTTTTCACTGATGAGCTGGTGCAATGCTTAGGTGAGGTTTGAAAAAGGAACAAAGTTGCTCTCACGAACCCTCAAGTGCCCCTGACTTTTCCTTAAGCTCGAGTCTTGGAGACTTTCCTGAAGTTTGAAGTGAGGTTTCTCTGGATTGGGCTAGGGCTCCTTCTATGTTCCCCGCTTTATTGGCAGGCTTCGGGTTTTGGAATAGCTGTACTCTCAGGCTGGCAATTTTTTTATTTGTCTTTTTCTTCCTCCCCTTTCCGAAGAGCTTTCCCCCCTCCCTCCAAAACTGTCAGGACCTTCACTCTGACCTTAAACATCTGCTTTTAGCAACTCGGTTCCCTGACACTGGCCTGTGCTTCCTTAAGGGCAGCCTTAATTCATCATCAGGTGGGGATTTTCCTATTAGCGTTAGTTCCAGTACTTGCAAAATGTTCTCCTGGAGCAGCAGGTTTAGGGCCCAGAGAGGTGCATATTTCTGCCATCCAGGTTTTTGCTGGCTTGTTGTTGTTGTTGCGCGTGTGCGCTTTTAATGGAAGGTTGTGATAAAACCTTCCTGCTGGTTTTTGGTGTTTAAGGCCTAAGACAAGGTTTTGACGTGTATCGCAGGAATCGCGAACTTCAAAGGCACGTCAGCTCTAAGGTTATTGTTCACCTGCGCGGGGTCCTTGGTACTGTAAATATCTCTTGCATGTAACTGTGACTTAGTGACCATTTCTGGTATACCCATTTCTGGAATAGCATTATCAAAAATCTGCACGTGTTCCTGCGGTGTATTCGGATGCTCTTTGAATAGTCATGTTTTTATCTTCGGGGGGGGGGGGATTTTAAAGTATGTCTATTCCTAGTTTTAGTTAATTATCTTTTAATGAAAGTGTCAGTCATATTCACATCTGCAGTATTAGGTTAAGATAATTAGATTTTCAAATGAGAAGCAATCTTCTTAAATCCCACACAGGAAAATATTTGTAGAAGATTCCGATTTATAATGACATCTGTACATTTTACCCTAGTTTTCATCATAATAATCCCCCCTCCCCCCCAAGAGTGAAATGTGTCTGGTAAAATATAGTAGATAAAATATTAACTAAATATCAATACTTGTAGGGAAGGTGGAAGACGATGCATGTATATGCATGAAACCTGTACTGTATGCAAAGAGACTCTTTCCCTGTGCTGATATTTACTTCATTTTGATAAGGCTGTTTACAGCTGATATTGTAAATTCTGGAAGACTTTGCTTTTTACTTTGTTGATTTCTCCGAGCAATTACATGGCGGCCACCAAATAAAGTGTGTTATGTTTTGTGTGACTGTGTGTATGCGGAGTGTATGTGCATATGTGTAAATACGACGTAGGATGTGAGTGCACGCGTGTGTGCATGTGTGTATGTGTAAATAAATCCATCTTTATCTCTGCATGGGCAGTTATTCCCTATCTTAGATGTATTATCTTTCCTTTCACAGAGGTGTCGTACATTCATTATCCCATAGCAAACATATATTTTTCATTAAATCCCCATTAAAAGAGAGAAAAGGGAAGAGAAAGACAGACAGACAGACAGAAAGAAATATCTCCCCGATGGAATGATTAATTTGACCCGTTTCATTTAAGTTCCCGAACAGTTAAAAAAGCAAGTCTGTCGCGCCCCCCCCCCTTTTTTTTTTTTAATTTTCCCTAGACATCTACTTTGTGTGCCTGTGCGTGTGTGTCTGTGTTACTAATGAAGTTTGCAGACTTGTGTTTGTATCCATGAGCTCCTTTCTGCTGCCCCTTCTTCTCTGGGCTGGCTCTGTGGCGCCCGCAGCCCCGGCGAGCCCCCGGCAGCCGTGGCAGCTCCGGCTTCCCCGGCTCCGGGGCTGCGCGTCATTTGCAGCCCGGAGAATGTTGATCACCTCACTAATTACACCTCTCCCTCTCCTCTTCCCTCTCCTCTCCCTCTCCCTCTCTCTCCCTCTCTCTCGCTCTCTCTCCTCTCTCTCTCCTCTCTCTCTCTCTCTCATTCCCAGAGTGCATATCGGGAATAGACACACAAAGACATGCGCACTCAACTTAATCAGCCATTTTTTTAAACAGGGCTAAAACGATAATAATTAGCAGAATAAAGACATATCGGATTTTCATTTCCTTTCCTCCTTTTCCCAACCCCTTCACAACCAAACAGCGAGACCGCGGTCGGCACATGCTTTAACAACTCCCGGACCCCAAAGGACCGCTCCATGCCCCCCACTTCTTGCTCAATCATTTTTATTTTCACCCAATAAAGTTGGAGGATTATTTTTTTTTTATTATTTTTTTAATGAACCTTCTCTCGTTTACTTGGATGTGATCAGCTGTTAAGTAAATAAAGCAAAACAAAAAAAAGAGGCGAAGATCCAGTAGGAACTGCGAGGGGAAATGGAAAGTAAGTTTTTTCTTTAACTTTTATTGAGTAGTTTGTGTTAAATTTAGGTCGAGTATCGATTATCTTTCCAGGCTGATCTTGCACAATCTTTGATATTTCGCTCTCTCTCTCTCTCTCCCCCTCTCTCTGTGCCTCTTTCTCTCTCTCTCACATACACACACACACTCACATCCCCAGATCCCATGTATCTCTCCCCTCTCTCTCTCCCCCCGTTTTCTGCCTGTTTCCCCATTTTTAGGTACAGTATTTGCTCTCATTTGGGAAGGAGGGGCTGCTTTTTCTCTCTCCCTTCTTTCTTTCTCCCTCTCCCTTTCTCTTTTATTCCGGGGGTTACGTTTTGTTTGTGTATTTTTTTTGTTTTGGTTTGGAGCTGTGGGTTTGGGTTTTTTTCTCTTTCGGGCTGTAACTTTCGGATTAAGTGGAGGACCCTGCTCAGTTTGCAGAAGAGGTTCGGGGGGTGCCCCCCACTTCTTATTTTGCTCTTTTTTTGTAGGGAGCCCGGGGAGGGGGGGAATACTGTCAGATTAGGAAAGACGTTACGGCTGTCAGAAGTCATCGCTCGCCAGCCCCTTCAGAGCTCGCACTCTTGTTTCGCAGCTCGGTCCCCCCAAAACTTTGAGGTGCTTTTTGAAGGCGCATTCCGCTCTCCCACCCTCCTTCCTTCTCCTCCCCATCTCCACCCCCCTCGGTCCCAAACTTTTTCGCTTTCGGG
>NW_008794595.1:791228-796228 GCF_000699145.1 Aptenodytes forsteri | reverse complement strand
TACCCCAACACATACAAAAATGTTTTCTAACCTTGTTGATAGAAATATGAGAAGCCAGGTTAAGCTTTGTGTTTATAAATGAAGAGCTTTTCTGCATCTGCCTTGGGGCTGTACCCAGAAGGCAGAGCTTTGCTGCTCCAAATTCATTCAAAGGGTTAAAGACTTGGCCAAGGTTCAAACCGAGAAGCGCCCAGGGAAAGTGCATGTGAATATGTACAAGTTTCATGTAATTAGTGCTTAATTATATTAACATATGCAAATTGTCAACTTAGGAGCTTGTTGAGCTGGCAAAGATCAGCCAGGCACAATTGCTGTATTGTTCTGAAACAATAATGGATTTCAAGTTGGATTGTGAAAACACATAACTAGCTATCTAATTTAACTCATACCATGGTGAAATTTCATTAGTCTCCATGGAGACTGGTTTAATTGTGCTGACTAATGTTCTGGGCTGCAGAATGTCCTAAAAAGAAAGCGTTGTTTGCCTAATCCACCTTACAATGACACTTGTTTGTACATGTTTCCCTTGTGTGAGAATTTGCATATGCAAATAAATAGTTTCTCTGCCCCATTTGTCATGGCTGTTCATTACCCATGAAGAGGACATTGTTACTAGGCTGTTACTGAGTCTCCCAAGACAGGATAGTGTCAACCAGTCCAGCCACATTCTTTCATAATTTGTTTCTGATTAATAGACCAGAGTGAGGCTCATTCTATTCAGGCCTCTGCAAAGGGAAGGTCAGTTCTGTCACTGAAAAGAGTTTCCGCAGCAACTGAAGTTTTTTCTCTCCCTCCCCCTCCCCCCCTCTTGCTTTGGCTAAAATAATCATATTTAAAATAATGTATTCTTGCCTTAAGGAATACCTCCACTAATAATCTCTAGTTTCCTAAAGCAAAAGATAGGAAAATAAAGGAGATTCTGGTATTGGAATATTAATCCTGTTTTTGACAGAAAGGTAAACTGATATAATTGCTTTTCAGTCGAAGGAATGGGGGTTTATACAAGTGTGAAAGCATCGGAAAAGGATTAGCATTTTTTTGCATAATGAAAAGCTCTGTTGAATAGGGCACTGAATGGTTGACTGAATGACTGAGATGAAAGGAAGATGAAAATGCAGGCTCCTCTTTCTTTATGCCTATGTTCAGCGCTCCCTAAAGTTATGTTTGTCCAAGACTTGAGAAAACAAGCAGAAGCTCAGATTTCAGCAACTTGCTAAGATGCCCCGAGTTTCCATCATCATGTGAAGTAATATGTATGAGAGTAGTGCAGCGAAAGGGTGGGAAACACAGGTTTGTATGGAGGGGAGCTCCAGGAACATGACAGGCAAACCAAATATTGACTATTGGGTATCGAGGATTCCCAGCACTTTGCTCGGGGGAAAGAAAGAGGGAGGAGGGGGGCTGGCAGGGAGGGAAGGAGCGATTTTAAAAGTTGCCAATGGAAATTAGGCATCAACGCGTAATAATCTAAGAAAGTTTGGTATTCGAGCAAGCGGGCTTTAGTCAATATCTGTTTTAATTATTAAACTATTTCTCTTTTGGAAAAAGTTATGAATTCTGACGCAGTGCTAAGTGTTTAAGTGGTATAGAAGCCTTGCTGGGGAAAAAATTACTCTTTTCGTTCGGCTTTGAAAATAGAGAAAGCTTGCTGAAATAGAAATTGATACATGCACGTAAGGAGCGGGGGTTTTGGCGTGACTGCATCAGCGTACTCAGGTTGTTCAAGACATTTGGATTCCGGTAGACTCAGGTGGCAAGAAGGGCCCCGGCCTCCTCCTGCAATCAGTGCTAGCCCCCACCGACTTCAACCAGAGCTGGATCAGGCCCCCAGACAGGGCTGCAACTGGTTAGCTGTTGACAATGTGATCAGTGCTTCTAATTATGTTCTCTCAACAGTAATTAGGGCAGTTAAAATACCATAAGTGTTGAGCCACTTTTGAAAGTGGGAAGTGGTTCTTTTGTACGTATGTAAATCAAATGCAGTGTGAATAATTATTTGTATGTATGCATATTAAATAGGCTCTCTTTTTTTTCAGGTCAACATAATTACCGATTTAGAGCTACTGGGGAAAACTCTTGGTAGTTAGACTAAATATTAACTTGTTTGGGGGAATATTTTTAGTTTGCGGAACATTTATTTGTAAATGCTTGTTAGTTCAGCATTGGGCTTGATTTGATAATATTTAAACAGTTAGAGATGCCTCTAAGAAATTAGGATTATTTGTGGATAAATGAAGTAAAACTGTAAAAGCAGAAAGTGCTTGGTAAGAATCAAGTCACAAAAATTCTCTTTTAAGTCTAAGTTAAAGACCTTCTATGGGGTTTGAGAATGTTTTACTGCTAACTTCATGAAATTCCTTAAAACTTCTTTTAAAGGAACATGCTTAGGGGATATTCTTTCATTCTGGGAACAACTTACTAGTGTATTTCCATAAGAAAAATGTGTTAATTTAAAAAATAAATTCATTTATATTTTAAAATATTGTTAACCAAGCAGCATGTGTTGTCTCTGGCAAAGTTCCAGCCACTGTAGAACTGGATAACACCTGGGTTAATAATAACTTATGTGATGTCTGCATTCTTACTGAATGGGCAGAAGCACAGCACACTGAGATACTGGGATTCAAGATTTTACAGAATCAGATGTAACGCAGAATATGTTTATGTGGACGGATGCACAGATAGAAGAAACTAGAAGACACGTATCGGTTGCTCTTACCTAGTAGGTAAAACAAACCTAGTAGGTTCTGTTTGGTTGTTGTTAGGATTTATTGTTGTTTTTGAAAGGGGTAGTAGGCACATTTATTGATAGCGGGATTCAGCAGATCTGTAGAGATAAACTTGTTTTGCATAAATAAGGGCAGCAGGTTTAGTCTTTAATACATAATACTCTATTCCTTTTTGTAATAGTTGCTCTATAGCACTTTTATACCAGTACTTTCATTATTACTGCAGCTTTTGCTGAGTTCCAAACTAAGCCAGAAAAGTTTGTACCGGACTGAAAGATGGTAGTCTTGCTGAGGAATGACTTTTTCTGCTTAAACAAAATATTCTGAGGAATGGTTTAACTAAGTTATATGATCAAAATAAAAGTTTGCCATGTTAAGATGCTCTTTTATATGTTCACTTTACTCAGAATCAGCTTTCAATTAAAAAAAAAAAAAAGATATTTAGAAGGTAATTTGTCCAAATTATATTTTATTTGCTTTTGGTACTTTTGAGAACAGTTTTAAATATGCCCAGAAACTGGGATCTCTTTACAGACAAATCTAGCAGACTTTTAGCACTCACAGTGGTCTGATAGACTGTACCAGCTCCTAAGAAAGCATCATAGTCCTTCAGGTCAATAGTTCACAAACTAAAGGCTGTATGTACATGATAGACCATGGTGACTCTGAAAACAAACATTTACCATATAGGCCGCAGCGGTGTCTGCAGAACAAGTGATGCACACACTAGATGTACATCTAAAACTGTATTTAAAAAGACAAACATTCTGCTTCAGAAACAAAGAAATCCTTACGAAATGGCTGTGTTGATGTGAGCCTAGGATATGTAAACCCACAAGAACTGGATTCCTCCCATTCACCCCAGACTAAATTAACAATAACTCCTCTGAAATCAGAGGAGTAATATGGGTGTAAAACTGGCAAAACATGCAGTTTTGATATGAGTAGAAAAAGAATCAGGCCTTCAGTTACCAGTTGACAATATTCCCATAAAATCAAATTTAAAAGGTTTCATCTCCTCTTTCCGCACTACCATTTCCATTTTTAAGGATGATGCGCCCAGTGCAGAAGGCACCGGAGGGTCTGTAAGAAGGAGGTTTTCCGGAGAGGCTGATGGGGGTCAGTTCTGTTCCTTTTACCAGGTAATAGCAGAGCTGAGGGTCTGGGAGCAACGGCTGCTGAAGGCTTGCTCCTCCCTGTTTTGACACCGAGGCTGCCTTATAAATTCACCTAATCTGAGATGACAAGGCACCTGTCACGGGTAGTGCTCCAGTGTTTGGAGCACTGATGGAAATCTGGAGTAATCCCAGTTATTTCCACACTTGTTCCAGAAGATGGTAGTGTAACAGATCAGAATAATCTCTTTTTGAAGAATAACAAAAACATAACTTCCTTCTTTCCCTTCAGTTGTTGCGGAGGATCCTTTGAGTTTTGGTATTCTGAGGGCCAGAGCTTTCGTAAGAAGAGAGGGGGGAAAAAAATAATCCTTGGATTTGCCAAGCGTTACGTGATGGTTTCAAATGCAGGTGGTTTTCCTGTGTGAGAAACCATGTCTGTCCACCTTCAAATAAGTTTCTCCTTGTTTAATACCTAACACTTCACGTGCCTTCCCCACTCCAGAAAATAAGGTTCTGAGTGAAGAGTAGCTCCTTAAACAGGGAATTTATTCCTGTGGGTTTCACTCTGGTCCTTTTATACTTTTTTATATTGAAATACGGTTATTGATTTTGTTTACAGCACCGAGGGTTTAAATTAAAAGAAAATGTAACATTTCTAAAATAAATTATTTAGCTACATGGCAAATGTCACCCCTCAATCCCACAGTTCCTTTGAGTTTTATGAACCGCTCACCAAAAAAATCACTTTCTTTGCCATCGCAGCGCAGCCATCTCTGGGGTGGGAAGTGTCACCCCGTGCACAACCAACCACAAGCCACTCTGCTGCAGCACAGCAGCCTGCTTCAGGACTGTTCCCAGAAGGAGCAACCGATTGCTGTAGGGAGGCAAAATACGGTTTCTCACTGGGTCGTCAGCCGGTGCGCTGGGACAGGCATTTCAGCTCCAGTGAAAAGCATCACTGGAGTTTTAAGTCCCAACTGGTCTGGCCCGTGGATTTCTCTCTTGCTGGACGGGTGGTTTCTCCAGCGCTGCTGCAGTTTCCAATTTGGACCGAGGGCCTCGTCCAAAGTCCAGCGCCGCCTCATCGATTTCCCCGGGGTTTGGATCAGGCCCTTGCAAAGAAGAGTGCCATCTACTGAGGCACCCGCCGCAA
>NW_008794595.1:784365-791176 GCF_000699145.1 Aptenodytes forsteri | reverse complement strand
AGAGGGGTGGTGGTGTCACAACTTTTTTTTTCCCGAGTGGGTGGAAAGGCAAGAGGAGACAATGGAGTCAAAAAATGTTAGTATTTAAATATAGCAGAAACTGGGAGCCTGACAATAACTCAGCTACTACAGAACAAATTCAGCCATCTGGAGATTGTGACACGTCCAAAAAGGGTGGGGGGTGGGGGGGTGGGAAGAGAGACCTTAAAAATGAAGGATTTCATTCCATGTTGAAATGTATTCTCCACGCAGGCTGCTGCTTTAATGTTGAACAGCACAGGTCTCTGAGTGGTTTTGTGCATCAAAGACATACGTACTGAAAACACCTAGCGTCTTGCCACAATTGCATGTTAATGTTTCTAGACCAGAGTTGTTTGGCCCAGCGCTGAGTTTACTGGTTGATATCAGTTTGTTTTTCAATGTTATCTTTATTTAAAAATATCTCCACGCAGGCTGCTGCTTTAATGTTGAACAGCACAGGTCTCTGAGTGGTTTTGTGCATCAAAGACATACGTACTGAAAACACCTAGCGTCTTGCCACAATTGCATGTTAATGTTTCTAGACCAGAGTTGTTTGGCCCAGCGCTGAGTTTACTGGTTGATATCAGTTTGTTTTTCAATGTTATCTTTATTTAAAAATAGTTTTTTGAGGTTGTTTGAATTTAAATACATATAACGGCAGTGATTTATAAACATTCCTGGTTTCAGCTGTAGCTGTACGGAAGGGTTGGATCTGCCCTCAGCATATTTTTTACATGATTTTAATAATTGGAGGCAAATATATTAGAAATCTTTTAGGTTCATTTAAAAATCTATGCAATTTAAACAAACGTTGAATTGTGTAATGGTTTGTCTGGGAATTACTTAGGCTGCACAGCGTAATAATATTTTATTAGCTGTCATTTGTTTTCTAGGAAGAAAATGGTGATTTTTATGTTGTGTGTTACGTGAAAACTTGGCACTGAAACGGGACAGTCCCTGAACATGAATTTCTAAAAAGGTGGGACAGTAGTTGCCCAAAAGGTGAAGACTTGAGAAAAATTAGGGTGGGTCATTTCTTTCCTGAAATGAAGCAGGGTATAGATTAGGAGCCATTAAGGTTTGCCAGGAGTTGCTGGTCATAGAAGCCTGTTTAAGTGCTCACTGTCAACAAGGAAATCATGGGCAGCACTTAAAGTGGCTCACCTCTGATTTATTCATAAACCTCACACGAGCACTTGGCTTTGTTCTTGCTCTGGTAAGGGGGAACTGATGCCAATAAGAACAGGAATAAAGAGCTTCTTGCATGGTCCAAAAGTGAATAGCACTTTATCTCAAAGCATGACCTCCATTCCCAAGATCTGTTGTGTTACAGTTGACTCCGCTAGATGTGTATTCTCAGATGAATTGCTAGAAGAGCTTACAACAAATATATACTTTGTAAACCCTCTAGATGTAACAAGAACTGTGTAACTGGAACTTAGGTTCTAACTTGACAGAAAGGTTGCGGTATTCATAGTGAACTGAGAGATTTCCGTTTCAGACAGCGCTTTATGCTGGTGTTTTTAATGTGAGTCAGAAAACAGTACGATTATGTGGCTGCGATTCAAGTGAAAATTTTATATTCTTTAAGGGATTCATTTGAGAAACGTATTTTGATAAAAGCAGACACAGAGAAACACGAAGTAGTTCAGAGACCAAAAAGAAAAAAAAAAGAAAGAAAAAGAAAAAAGTTGACTTTGGTTTTAGGCATATTTGATTGCTGCTGCTTTATTTTTGTTTCTCTAAAAAAGGCAAAGTAGTGCTAGCAGTCCGCGATGGGGGAAGGGACCTTTCGAAGACGGTCAACTGCCATGTTTGCACTGGGGCAGAGGTTGAGTACAGTTACTTAAATCCCCAGAGAAACATTTAGTTAACGCTAGTCTCTTTCTGATCCTGTCTGAGTCTGGTTTCCTTTTCTGCTTTTTAATGAAGTTTGTTTGTTGCTATGTTTAGGTTATGTTTTTAAACTGACTTGCATTTTCACAACAGATTTGACCAAAAGAGTCATAATGGAAGACAGTGATGAGAGTTAATGATACGTCTTTGATAAAGCAGTCCTCGTGTGCAATCTGATCACAGCCATCAGCTCATTTGTCATGGCTGAAGTGAAAATGTCAGGACCAATGAGTGTATCAGTGCTGAAGGGGGCGAAAGGGCTTTTGGAGACACTTTTGTGCTGGGAGTGGGCCATAGCTTAGATGCAGCTCTAGGGAAATACTGGGATTAGCCAACTCTGTGCACAAATCCCTAGCATAACAGAATTAGTTGGGAAAATGAGGTTTGTTAGGGAAAAAAAAAATCTGTAGAACTGCTCTAGGCTGCAGCCCAGGAACTATGCAAAACAGTAAGGCATTTTATTAAAATAATTTTAGCAATGTGAACGTACACACATTCCAGCAAAAATCACAATTGGTAGCCAACATTATAACAAACCCCATCTTAATGCATTTTGCATATGTATGCAGGTTTGCTTCTAGAAAAAAAAGTGCATTTAAAATAAATACGGTCTTCAAAATCTTAAGAGAAGGTTTTCTGAATTTGACACAGTGGAAGTTAATACAACATATTTAAATATGAACCGATGCTGATCTTTTTGCATGGGTTAGTTCAAATAAAAGCTAAGGGCAGTCTCCCTCCTGCAGACACTTCTTTACTCCGGAGGTGTAATTCATACTATAGGAACATATCGATTGACAAACTGGGACTCTGGTGTGGCTAGCCTCTTCTCTCTTTGACTGGTCTGTACAAGGTGCTTCTGAAGAATATCACAATAGGCAGATGTGGGATATCCTATTGTATATGCCTGCCTTGCCATGACTGCAAATGCAAATTTTTCTGAAGAGCAAGGTTTAATATCCCTTAAATTTTTTTTTTTTTTTTTTTGGTGTTCACATTCATTACAATAACTCTGGATACTTTTGGCAGCCAGTTTCCATTCTCTTTTTTAAACTTGGTAAATTCATGATCTCAATGGTATCCTGCAGCAATGAGTTCTACTGTCTAACCCCTTTGCCCCTCTCATCATCGGGTTTTAATTTGTCACAGCTTAGCTTTCTTGGAAACCTGCTACTTGTCTTTTGGTAAGCTTCGTCTTGCTTCCTGTTACATACCTAGGAAGAGCAGGGTGCTTTTGCCACTACATTGTCCGTAAAAATGCTGAAGAAATCTTGATTTCTTTGAGGTGGGGAACCTACTTGCCAGACCTATTCAGCTGCTGTGGAACTGTGTAGGTGTTTAACCAGGTAATCCCATTGCCTGCACTATGCCAGCCTAAGAGGAGTGAGCGGGAGTGGGTTATTCCATCTCCAGTGCGTGGAGTGGTTACTGAGGAATTGTCAGAATACTAGACATTTGTAGAGAATTGTCTGTCTGGCTACACCAGTTACTAATGGCTATTTGCCTGTGGAAGGGATATTTACCTGTTTTGCCTTCCCCTGTGTTTGATAATGCAGAATTGGGGGTGTTTTGACTTCACAGATCCGTGCCGAGGGGGTTCAGCAGACTGCCAGTGCTGGGCTGAGAGCAGTTTTTCCTTTGTTTGGTGCTGCTATTAGAGGTGCTGCTGCAAGTTTATCATCATTCCTTTGGATTTAATGGAAGGCTGAGATGAAAACAGAGTTTGGTATCGGCTCCATTGTATTGCTGATCTGGTAGCTGCCACCATTACACAAGGCCTTCAAAACAGAGCAGAGCGTGGCGGAGGACGGCACTGGCCCTTGCTGTGCTCTGGGTTATTAGTGTGTCTGTGTTGCTACCGTGTGTTGCACAGCGTTCGTCCGTGGTGGAAAGCTCTTGTTTCCTTTTTCTTTCCCAAAACTTGGGCGTAAGTTTGGGAGCAGGCAGAACTAGCACATATGCTGATCGGAGGGGGTGGAGAGCAGGGGATGTGTGGCAGAGCCTTAGGTTGTGGCTCAGATACCAGGTAATCGCCTCTGGTAAGCCTAGGTTTCCTCACAGTGGGCTTGCAGCTAGCATGTGAAACTCCCTTCTGTGGTCACGGGCTTCAGGCCCGTGGTCCTTCTGGGCCTTCTCATGCTATGAACGTGGCCACAGGGACTAAAGATACCAGGTAACCTCGAGTCTGCCATAGAAATGTGTAATAAAGCTGCAGCCACTAGCCCTTAAACCCCAAACACTTCTCTGTTTATGCATGTCAGTGTGAGTGGCAGCAGCAAAGTAATTTATTTAATCTAACTAGTACTTACCTTTGTTAGGAGTCTTCTGCAGATTTCTTCCATTTCATGTATAGTGAATTGTCCTCTTTCAGATAATGCGCTTGTACAACCTTTTTTTTTGTTTTGTTTAATTCTATTGATTTACAGTATTGAAGTGAAATATCTGATACCTGTTTCCTGCACTTTGACTGTACGTAGTCAAAGAAGCTGATGAGATTCTTCCCTCCCTTCCACAAGCCCTTTAGCTGTTTTAAATGTATAATTATCATTGCATGTCATTTGATAGCTGCACTAATTGCTGCCAACCATTGTCTGTTTGCACTTAATGCTGAAACCTGATCAACATCCTGCTTTGGTTGATGTTTGGTGGTAAACTTTAATTAACTCTTATTGCATTGAAGAAGAGCTCAGTCTCTGTGCTAACTAATCATTTACCTTCATTATGTCCTGACAGCTCCACTTGTTCCTGGTACTAATAGATACACCAGTCAGTAAATAAACCTGCAAACCTTCATGCCTTGAAGTTGTTCCACATTGATATTTTGTTGCTTAAAGTATAATGGGGTAAAGATAATTATTTCAGTTAGTTTTGTATCTCTGCTTTTCCAGACACCAATCTCAAATTGCCTTTTTCATGCCAGACAATATCATTTTAATAGTAACTGTAGATTTAAGATAACATTATTCCTTCAGCATGGTTCCTATATACATGCATCTTTTGAATCAATACAATTAAGCTTGTCTCCTGTTGGAATTCTTGTAATTATTTTTCCTGAAATACTTTTCCTGTAATGATATTGAAGTTAAAGTAATCAGGTTACTGGCAGATCATGTAAAATTCAACTCAAAATTGCTGGCTGCTTGATTTTAATTTGTCTGACATCAAGTTTGTTTGAAAAGGGATAATATGTGGTTAAACCAAGGAGCTTATAATTATGGTTGACATTTGTTTGTTTATAATGAAATCTAATTAAAGTTCATACATTTTAAAACACAAAAGTTAATTACTGAATTGCTCACTTCACTTATGCACAGCAGTCAAATTAACTTGCAGAGCAAAAAAATGACAAAAGACTATGCATAATAAAAACAAAATGCCCAGCTGATCTTGGCAATACAAAACAAATTTGCCATGATAATATTCTAGAAAAAACAAATGCTTTATTAATAACTAAACTGTTTAAAAAACATCCTGTATTTTCACTGACCAGGCTGCTTTTAATACAGAGTAATATTTGAATGTTTAACATGACTTACAAAACCCACAGCTTTTTTTTTTTTTCAGATGCATAATTGGAAGAGTCTTGCACTCTTGTAAATGTGCACAAAAGCACAATTCTTTATTTTTTGTTTTCATCAAGACTCTTTCTGAAGTCATCTGGAGCTGTAGTATCTCCCCGAGAACTGGAATGTTTGCTCGAGTACCTGTCTTGTGATAACTTTTAGAAAGATAATTGCAGCATGTTTAGCATGCAAGCAAATTAGTACTAGGCAAACAAAAAAGTACTGTAACATTTATTTCACAGTTGTTTTTGAGACAATAAAGAGGTTAGGTGAATATTATAGAGCCACTTTGACTCTCTAGTCATTATTTGTTAGTTTTGCAACTCAGTCTTACCTTCTTGAATGTGCTGACAGAGAACACATCCAGACTTTAGTAAAATCACAAAGTTTGTGATAATTTACACTTTAAAAGATTATACTACTCTCTTTTACATCATTAAAGTATTTTTAGTATACTTACTTATGTTAATATTGCATTTTTGTTAAATTAGTCTTAAGTTTAATGAAACAAAAACCTACATTTCTGTAATTTTTTCTTAAAAGCTGTGAATGCAAACGATCTCTTTCATAGTGTTTGAGAACAGGTGACTGATCCAGGCAGTGTGATTTTTAGTGAAGACAGTTAAGATTAATTTTCTAGCTGTTTCTATTTAATTTAGTTCCATGTGAGTTTAAAACAACATCTAATGTAAACTAACTTTGGTCAGAGTTAAAGAGATTAAATGGTGAGAGCTTTACAGATTGGGAATATCGACATATGAATAAACACAGTAAATATGATTTATTAATTCCTAAAATGATTGGTGCAGCAAATTTCTTTAAAGGAAAAAGAATATGGATTCAATAGCTAAGCTTTATATTTAGCAGGATTATTAACTTGAACTTCCAAATTTAATAGGGATTTTGGGGGTGAAAAGGGAAAGCATGGGGGCTCTTTTCATTAATGGCATGCTTGCAAAATTGAGTGTAATTTACATAACCTTTCATAGTGTATATTGTGTGTGTTATAATACAGGATCTGATTGATTTGTAGATTAATATTTATTTAGTAAAAGAAAATCAAAGGGATTAAGCAGTCATCATTTTAACTCTAATCCTACTTTGCATAGATGAGACAAAGGGAGGTGATTAATGCTCTAATGTTCCCTGGGTCACTATCATTCAGATGCACCTTTCTCCAAAAAGAAAGAAAGGGGAAAAGTTGGTGCCTCCTCCTAGTATTGGCAAACAAGAGTTTTCTAGCAATACTTTAGCTGATTAGGCCATTCTTCATCACTAATGAAGTAATCACTACAGAACCTCAGTGTCAGGTGGAGTAGTAGAAATATGGT
>NW_008794595.1:779365-781865 GCF_000699145.1 Aptenodytes forsteri | reverse complement strand
ACCCCCTTTTCATTAGCAAATCTGGCTGTAGGTGGGTTTTTGTAATTTAGCTGAGCAGAGTTTAGAGCACAGTTTCTCCAGGAGGAAAGCAGAGGTTAGCAATTTAAGGTTTTCTGTGTATTGGCCATTAGTTCCGAGAAAAGGATTTAGATGATCAAAGTTAGTGGCCTTGTGAATTACTGAGAGAACTTTAAATACTAAGCAGAGCGGCAGGTATGTATTTCTGTGAACTCAGCTGATAGCACTGGCATTTGTTTTTTCTTGATGTATTAAGGCTATGCAGATATGTGCTTAATATGTATGCATTTTTTGTTTTTTAGTTTTTGCATATGAGAAGGAAGTATACTGTACAGTTTGCATTGTGATTGCTTTTCTAAAGAGAATCGAAATCTGTTGCAGAGACTTTGTGGAATAATATTGGTTCTGAGGCAGTCCTTGTGATTTTTTTTAGCTATGACTTTGTGAAACTTCGTTATAACTCTCATAGAAGGTCCCTGGAGGGGGAGATACTTTTTCTTTTTCAATATTGAAGATGCTGTAACCTATAATGGATGCATGTTCCATCATATGTTACATACAATCAGTAAGTCATCCCAGTAATCTTTAATTCCTCATCAAGGTATAATGATTTCATCTACCTAACTTGATAGCAAACATGGCCACAAAGACTGTAAACAGCTCAAGTATGGAAATATATGTCATGGTTTCTCTCTGTGTTGCTCCTCAGTTCAAAGATTTAGTATTTGTTTTAACTGGAGTGAAATATACTCGTTCATACAATTGTGATCAGCGGGCTGATGTCATTGTTCAGTACTGATTAATACTGAAGTTATGTAAGAAGACTGATAACTATAAATGTGCAGTTTATTTAAATGCTGATTAAGTAACAGAAAAGATGTTATGACACTACTGTGCTATTTTTGTTTTTTTCTTTGGTTATGTGATGGAAGGTTTAAAAATCTAGTTTAGTTCTGCTAAATCTTTTAAGACTGGAAATTGCAACAGCAAGACTGTTCAGTGCAGGGTTGTGGGAAGAAGGGGAAGGGTGAGATACTATGCTGCAGAACCCATTTTGTATCTGCCTGAAATTATTTAATGCTCATAAATACCATCCTGGTCGCAGTATAGTGTGCATGCCCACGACTATTTTGGCAACTGTTTTTGTGTGCGTGCTGGACACTATGATGCTGTGGTATATCATGATATACTGCAGTATGAGTAGAGCTTGCTTCAGCAGCAAAGGTTAAATGGAAAGCCACAGATAGGGCTAGAATAGTTTTAGGCAGTTGCATCTGGCTCCGTTTGCTGTATTAACTCCTTCTTTTTCAGTTAGTTTTACCCACTAAAGAGGTTTCATCCTGACTGATCCTTTCATGGTTCTGGGTAGGACAGAGTTACTTCGCATGCATTGCTGTATCATCGCTGGAAAACAAAACAGAACTACTACTGCCTCTTTTCCTCTGCAACGGTCCAAAAAACTTGTGTGCGTGTTGGTGCCAGCCGAGTGTGTGTCTTCATGCTTGCATGTGTGTTTACACGTGACTGAAATAGTCCCACAAGTGCAGTTGCTGAGTGGATACATGTTAAAATGCTTTATACCAGCATTGTTTATCCTTTTGTGTCAGAGTTGAGAGATACCGGTATGAAGGCGTTTATACCAGTTCCCTACAGATGGAAGGGGCTGGGATTTGCTTTCTGGTGTAACTATCCTTGTGCAACTTTTTATCTGTAGATAAGGCCTTAGGAGGAGAATGCGTTAGACATGTAGGCTTTCTTCAGGATGCATACACTGTTTGTGCAGATTTGCCAAACGGGAAGGTAAACATGCTTGTCTCTGGACTAATTAGAGAATTATTAGGTTTTCATGCTCTTTGTGATCAGATTATTTCAAAAGGTTTTTAAATTGCATGTGTGCCATGAGCATAATTAACCTGGATCTCATCAATGATTAAAATTACACACCAAGCTTTGTGACGTTTGATTCAGGAGCAATTAGGCTGTCATTTTAGCCATCTCAGATACCAAAACTAATTTTGATTCATTTTCATTCTATGCAAATCTTCTGATGTATCTTAAACTGATCACTTCCTCTCTCTGATTTAGCTGACAAGATTAGATTTGATTACACTTAAAAAAAATTAAGCAGCTATCCTTCATACTTAATATCTCAGTGACCTTCACTGAAGCCTTCCTAGGGAAGGATTTTTTTTTTTAAATCCCAAAATCACACTGAGTGATTTTCTGCAGGGATATAGCACCTGGCTATTATGTATATAAACATATATTGTCTAGCAATGCAAAATTTTTGAATTAGATTTCCTTTTCTCATAAATGAGAAGATAGAGAAAACGTTAATGCTTCAGATATCTAAAACAATAGTTTTCAGGATGTAATCAAACTTTTATACTTAATTGAAAACTTATCTGATAAATTGGCTACTGCTTTCGTCTAAAATTAATGAGATCTATCACTCTGACTTATGACTGGAATGAAGATTGCT
>NW_008794595.1:749365-774365 GCF_000699145.1 Aptenodytes forsteri | reverse complement strand
AATCCGGCTTGCCAGTGGTCAGCTAATGGGTGATGACCTGTCCCTCCTTACTGCAGGAGAGCTGTCACCTTATATCAGTGACCCAGCGCTGAAGTTATTCCAGTGTGCTGTTTGCAACAAATTCACCTCTGACAGCCTGGAGGCCCTAAGTGTGCATGTGAGCACTGAACGCTCGCTCCCCGAAGAGGAGTGGAGGGCTGTAATTGGAGACATCTACCAGTGCAAGCTCTGTAACTACAACACTCAGCTCAAAGCGAACTTCCAGCTCCACTGCAAGACTGACAAACATATGCAGAAATATCAACTGGTGGCTCACATTAAAGAAGGGGGCAAAACTAATGAGTGGAGGCTGAAGTGTATTGCCATTGGCAACCCAGTTCACCTAAAATGTAACGCCTGTGACTACTACACCAACAGCGTGGATAAATTGCGCTTACATACTACCAATCACAGGCACGAGGCAGCCCTGAAACTGTACAAGGTAAGCCAGTGACAGCAATTTCAGTCGCCACCAAGTAGACTAGGAAATTAACTGTTTCAGTGCTAATCGAACAAGACTTTGATTAATCAGCAGAATTAATGTTTATTGAACATGTGTATAATTGAAAAAAAACTATGCAGGCTAGTCAGGGAGGAGTGTTCCCGATGAGTCGTGTTGATTCACCTGAGGGCTCGTTCAGGATGCACTTTCTGTGAACACAGGGAACGTAAGGGTTTTTTTTTTAAAGTTCTCTCATAATCAATGACTAGAGGGGTTTTACATCTCTTATAATCTTTTCAGACTTTGTCCATTATGTTTTGATCAGAAGCTTGACAGAGATTATGGAAAATGATGGTTTTTCTATACCGTGCATAGGGAAGAAGATCACTTTCTGGCATATGTATCTATTTGCAACTGTAATCTGTCACAGCCAAGTTATTTTACGTTGGTATTTTCAGTAAGCACATGCAATATGCCACATTATTACCAAGGATAGTCAAAAGTAAGCACTGTCATCCTTTTGTCTGCCCTTCTTTTCCAAGCCAGTAATGATTTTTCACAAACATGAAAGGGTGTGGTGTAGATAAATATGTTAGTAGAATGGCAACTATATTTTTATCTTTACTGGAAAAAACTATGTGGATATAATGAATATGTGGGAGTGATGAATACCATTTATTACACAACTTGTCGTGACTTTTTCCAAACCCTAATTATGGGGTAACTTATTTTCTGCAGTGTGTTTACTGGATTGGCTTGATTGTCTTGGTTCATGTACAAAATATAACACATTCATTTCCAAGATGAATAACTTTGTAACTTATTAAAAACTTCTTTTGTCTAGGGGATATAAAAATTCAGAAAATATTGCAAACCATTAGTCACTGTAACAAGCTCTAAATATGATTAGAAAATCCATTTTGCAAGTGTTATCTATTGATTTATACTAGAAATCTGTGATAACTAAACTATCAGGAGTCATCTGCTGATTACAGCAACTGTGCTGGTTTTCTAATCATGTTGAGAATGTGTACACATGGAACAAATCTAGAAAAGCCTCAGCAGACCTCTAGTTTAAGCAAGAAAAAACATTTTGCTGATGTTCAACCATGTTCAAATGGTTGTTCTGAGCTAACACAGGGTGCACAGGCAGTAACATGGATTTTCATTTTATAACCTGATATTTGTAACCTTGATGGATCTGCTATGGACAAAAATGGCGGTAACACAAGATTGGGTCTGTTATATTGTCCCACAGTGCTGGCTGCTCTGCTGATTTAATGTATTTTATTTAAATTGCATTTTTCCTTAAGTCTAGGGAGGTGGGTTTTTTGTGCTTGTTTGTTGTTTTTTTTAAAGATCCAAAGCCCCTTTTTGAAAAGTGCCAAAAGAGCTGAGAGTCTAGTGACACCGTTAGCCTGCCTAAGCAGCAAAACTGCCTTCAGAAGTTCCTGCTCCCTGTCATCCGTGAAGCAGTTCCTTGCTCCCTCCAGTTACACTGATTGTGGAGCCACACTCTAAGTCAGGTTTTTTAAATGATCTAGGTTAAACATAGTTGGTCCCCATCTCTTCTTTGGAGTGTTAACCTGGATTATTTCAATGATCGGTTTTATAATGCCACCATTCAGAGAGATGCTGCTGCAAACTGTGTCACAGATAGGAATGATAGAATGGGAGATGGGAAGGCAGAGGGCTTTTCTCAGATGGCTTCATTGCCAAAGCTTTGGGGACTGTTGAAAATAAGATGCCGGTTGCCTATTTTTTAAATAAAGCTATAGGCATAGCTATGGAGTTGCAAGGTACAACCTACCTACTCAAAACAACACTGTCTCTTCACTCACTCAGCCAGATCCCTAGAGAAATCTTTGTCAAATACGTTTGGGTTTGCAGCATGTCCTACAAAACATTTGATTTAGCGTACTAAGGGAGCGAGTCTCAGCTCTCAGCCCTCATCACTAAAAGTGTCCTGCTGCTGAACCTGCTTCTTTTCCAGACCTTGGTTTGCAAGATTGAGCAATTCAGTAGCACCTATGTGGTGCAGCTATCATACATGGCAAAAGACCATCATTAACCTTTTTTCAGTCTCTGAATCAGTTAGGGTGAAAGACATCCCAGTAGAGAAGGAATGCATAAGCTCTTAGACACCCTTTAAGCTTCATGTCCTACAGAAGGACAATTGAAAGTGTACTGCTGGTAACCATAGGGTTGCAATTCTCCTGATATATGTATTTTTTAAGACCCGTCCCTAGGATTGCTAGTGAGAATCTCAGCTTTTTAAAAAGTTTCTGTCCCTTACGACTTCTCTAAGAAGGTTGAAATTTGAACCCCACTAGGCTTAACAACTCTCAGAAAGCAGACAGCATGTACACGTGCACACACTATTTTTATATAATCTCATTTTAAGGCTAATTTGAAGGAATGACTTATTTAAAATATCAGTTGGGGTATTAATATTATTATTTTTTAAGATTTGAGGTTGGCAGTACTACAATGTGTCCCAAATAACCAAAATGTTCTACATGTGTATGCTTTATAACAGAATGTAATGCCTCTATACTTCACCCAGAAAACTTTACTTTTAATTGTGTGTGTACATTCAGGCCTCAAGGTGGAAATAAATGAGATTTTTGAAAGTCTGTAAAGTTATCTGCTAGCAGACTTGATAGTTTTGTCAGGTCTTGGTGAAGCTGTTGACACCAAGAGAGTTGTAAACTTTTTTCCTCTTGATACATCAGATAAACTTTTAGAGCACCTAAGGAAAAAAAGAGCATTAATTTGTATGAATAATAGATATATATCTTGCGAGCGATATCGAATATTCATGAATTGTGTTTATATTCAAGCAGCTCCTCTAACTCTTTTAAAATTAAGGTGCTGTGAATATGGTTTGGCAATAAAAACTTTAATACTAAAACCGTCTGAAAGCACAGAAAAAAAATCTGTGACTTTGTTCCTTTGCTTTGTCAAATACCTCAAAGTTTTTTCTTTAGTCATTTATATTTATTTAAATGTTATTGTTTTGTGAATTTTCTTTTTATAAATGTTGCCATAACAGCTTGATTTCTCTTCCTGTGCTTAACTAAAAGGATGACTTTTCATAACCGTAGCTTTTAAAATGACCATGAACATCAGAGCTTCTCTTCTGAAGCTGTATAATTTTAGGCAGTATTGAAATGTCATTTTTAGAGTTAGATTCTAAATGTGGCAAAGTGAAACCTTCAGCTGTTTTCTGAGTTATTTAAAAAAGAAATGGCCTGATTGCTCCTTACAGAAGTGCAGTATTCAAATGGTGTTGGTAACGTGGCTGCTAGGAACCAGAACAAAGACGGCCTTACCCTGAGTGAACTCAGCTTGGGCTAAATGAATTTCCCAAAGACTTACATCTGGAATTGTGCAGCTTGATATTAGCAAATTAAACCACAGAAGAGCTGCGAATCCTTCGCAGCATCCATCAAGAAGCATGCAGTGACTCCACAAGTCAACAGAGAAAGCCTCTATAGCAACAGAGTGCATTTCCATTCTGCAGGAGGAAGCGTTCAACTTCTGCAGATTTTGGAAGCTGAGGCAGGACAGTGATCTACCTCTGTGGATATAAAGTACATATAGCTGGAACTGCTCTTAAGGAAGCCATTTTGTAGCTTAGTCAAATAGCTTTTGATTCAGGGAACCGCATATATCACGTATATCATGTCCTGTGCTCGTAAAATAGTTTCCAAATACTTTTAATAAATAAATAAATAAATAAATACAGGATATCTTTTTTGCAAAGTAAACCAGAGTGGCTGAAAAGAAGTTTTAGTTAACCAAGTAACTGAACGACAGCATCAATTTCTAATCACAAATAAATATTTAAAATTAGTCTATCAAAAATATTCAATTAGCTGATAATAGCTTCAAAAGATGTTAATTTTATATTAGATATTTACCATAGATTACATCATATACGCAACTATTTAGGAGCTCAGGGAAAGTGACAGGCAGCAGTTAGCAGAGTAATACTCAGCTGTGTGAAAATTACCTTGGTTTTCCCTTCATTGACAAAATATTGATCCATAACACTATTAATGCTCTGATTGTCAGTTCAATTTGGATAGATCACTTTACCTCTCATGTTCTCAAACAGCAAAGATATTGCCCAAAAGGAGCGACCTGATTTCAGTTGAAGAAGGTTAAAGGTTAAAGGTTAGCTCAAAAGCATCATCTGCCTAGCTGCTTAACTTTAGACTGATCAATTTAATGAAAATCTGTTTTGCAGATGGTGTTTTAATGTCTTTGGCAGGATTTAGGCAGCTTTAACATTAGACGTATGCTAGTAAAAATTATTTCTTTATTTGACCAGAACAACACCTTTTCTTTTATGTTTTAAGGTAAAAGGCATGTGGGATATGGTATTTTGGCAAAGGACCCAGAAGCAGAAAGTGTTGATGATCTTTCCATATGGGCTCAAAAACAGAATACCTTTATGTCTATTGCTAACGATGACTGAAGAAACAAACAAAGCTGTATTCATTTTTTACCATAATGTTTTACTTTGAACCCATAAAAAAGAATTTCAGTCAGAACTGTCCTTGAAAAAGGCTTGTCTTCTTTGCCTAGGGTGGAATGCAAGAGCATTAACATTTTTAACCTGGTAGAGCACGGTGATTGTCTCTTTCAGACCTTGTATTTGTAGATCAGCAGTATTCTTTTTCCTACTCACAAACTGAGTAGTAATTGTGTTACTTAGCCGTAGATACCATAAATAATAAGGCAAATTAGTCAATCCAAATGGTAAGTTTTATCTGATGGAGGTTATCTGAATAAACAAAGAATTAGATCCTCAGGAGCGTAAAGCAGAGCTTTGTGTTTATGTCTTCTGAGAATCTGGTCCTCACAGTTTTTGCCAAGATAATTAAGTTTCAGCACAAGCACGTCTTTCTATTTTCAGATGTATGCAATTCAATAGGAATTTCTTGGGCTGCTAATGCAATACTATTATATGTTAGCTTTGTAATTAGCTAGGACTCTATCCCTTTGCTGAAATGCATTGTAATATTACACACACAAGCATAGCTTGCATGTAGCAGTCATGAAAGTGGTGCCCTTTGTTTCATATTGACCTTCCAACTTATTTAAAAAAGAGTTTACAATGAGCCTTTGTTTTGTCCACAAATGATCATAAACAGCTTTCTAAAGAGCCCAATAAAATGAGATAATCACAAATGTATAACATCACATATTGAAAGGGTGGAAGAACAAATGGGGCTTTTACTATATTTTATAGGATGGATTTATAGTCTGTCCTTGGGTCACTTAGGGCCAAGAATTTTCATGGTCAGTTGGTTGGTCCTGCTAGCTAGCATCCTCTGCAGGAAATGCAAATACCGTGCAGCACCTGCTCTTCAGCTGGGGTTATGCATTGCTTTTTTAAAGTGAGGTGTCCACTTCTCTGCTGGTTCAAAGTCAAAATCTTAATTAGACTAGCTTTTTTTTCTACATCTGTCGTCAGCGAAGCAGAATAGTCTATCTGGATTCCATAATGCTGTTTGCATATTTGGATTTTAAATCAGCCAGGGATATTGAATGCTTTGCTCATCTTTATCACGTGCAGGAGGCACAAGTGGGATTTAGTCCTTAGGTAACTTTTAGTGTAACAGTTCCCCAAGGAACACTGCTTGAGTTTTTCTCATTATCCTTGTTCTGGATGAAAGCATCGTTGTTAGGAATTAACAACTGAGGTGGGGGGTGTGAAGTATATGCATACGGGGACATATGGACTAGCAGCCCCAATCACTTTGTTTGCTTTACTCTGTTTGGCATGAAATGTTGATACTTGATCAGTCTGGAATTAACAGGAAGTCACATTCTTTCCATTTCAATTGTCCTACACTAACTTTTTAATTTAAAATCAAATATCCTAGATATGTGCCAGTCCAATTATTGAACTGTCATTGTCCCAGTATGATGGTACAAGAGGTCAGGAGATTGTGCAGCATCGATTTGCATAAAAATCATTGTGGAAAGGAAATTGGAATATGTCTGCACATCTGAGGAGCCAAAACATGTTTTGCTTAATCTTATTCTTGTTGTTTAGGTGAAGAAAGCTGTTTTCAGTGATAAACAAAAGTTATTCTAATTTGTTGCTAAACATAAACCTCACAATAGAGGATATTTCAATTTTTATAGTACTTTCAGGCTTATGTTAATTTAAGGTTTTAAATGTTTTATGAAATTTAATTTCCACTGCAAATTTTAGTTACTGTAATTCAGATTATGCTGTTGTGCTTACAAGTGTAAAGAGAAACGAATGTTCAAAAACCACATTGTGTAGTCAGCTATACATAGGTATACATAATATATATGCCTACTGTATGTACTTATACACTATAGACAAGTACGTTTATTTAAAAAAAACCAAACAAACAAGTTGTGGGCTAGCAGAATAGTAATTTCAGACCTATTCTTTTTTTTATTTTAAATTTAAAATATAATAGTAGAGAAATAATTTTCACATTATATTTCATGTATATTTAATTTGATATTCAGGTGTTGTCTGGCTCTCAGACAGTCCTACATAATGGTCCTTGTAAAAAAATAGCATGCATTGTATTCAGCTTATGGTATACTGCTAAAGCAGAAAGGTACTCTCAAATCATGGTTTAGAGAATCCCCATGTTCTTCCATTGAAATGGTGTCCAGGATCCCAGTCTGTGTGCTGTCCTGGGTGAGGATGTATAAGGCTACTCTTTGAAAAGAGTCTGTACCAGACTATTTGGATATGACTGGCAATGCGCAGCCTGCCCAGTGGAGCCCGAGCTCCTAGCTCCTCTTGCAGAGCAGGAAGAGTGAGCAAGGAGGAGAGCAAAAGCGGCATAGCGAGGATCAGCCTCATTTATTCAGTATGCTCAACACACAAAATGGCTGTATAACAGCTCTTTTTTGTGCCTGGAGTTCTTTCATTCTGACATTAAGAGAAATATGTAATTATTTCTGACTGAGATTCAAAGTAGAGATGCAGTGTATAGGGTATGTAAGAGTATTATGTCAATGTGAGTGCATGTGTATATGTGCATAAATAGATTGCAGCTACGAATTTAGCAGCCACTCCCTCCCAGCCTTGCAACATAGATTTTCTTGTTACCCTTAGGAGATTTTAGCTGATATTATGCAACTCACTACAGGTGTCTTCTCTAAAATTGTAACTGCAGTTTACTAGGCTCTCCCAGGTGGGATTTTTCTCCACCATCTCTTCCATGTATTTAAGAATGAGAGCTAAAAAAAAAAGACTGAGACACGACAGGAAAGTTATATTTTGACATGCATATGTTTACTTCAGCTTTGCTATTGCTTTTGCTAAATGATTTAGGAGAAACTTTCCCTTGGTCTATGCATTTGTCAGTCCATCCAGACAAAATGCCGGAACTGGGAAATTATAAGGGGGTTGATGGAAATAAAACCTTAGAGACCTCATATGTACAGGACTGAGCTTTGAGCTGTTTGGTACACAGCTCTTGAGACTATATTGGCTCTATCTTACTAGATAGACAAATTAATTTTCTGCATTTTTTTTTTTTATCCTTTGGGGTACCACTGGAGCAATGCTCCAGTCAGATTTTGTAAGGAAGGATAGTGAGGAGGCTGGTGTGAAATGCTGAGTAATACCAATTCTGTTGGTTTTAGCAAGAATTGGGTACAATGCAGGAGACGTATTTTATTGGATAAACTTCCATGTGTATGTTTGTGGGCAAAATACAATACGGTACAACAGGAAATAGGTAGTAATTACATTAAATGTGGGTAGGGTTTTTATGTTAATAAAACGTAAATTACAAGCGGTAGCTTGTCATATTTTTTGATCCTGGTGGTCTGTGTTAGGCTGGTGTATTTAATACAGGCAGATAGTGCAGAATGATGATCGTACATCCTCGTGCTGATATACAAAGAAAGTGAAGCTTTGCTGAGAACCTCAAGACCTTTGCTTTGTGGACCGCCATGAAGGAGGATGTCATGGAAATGACCCCCGTGGTCTGCAGCAGAAGATGCCAACCCTGCAGTTCTGCAGCAGACGGATACACAGAGTATTGTGCACCATAGACTCGGGAAACTGTGGGAGGGAAGGCATTAAGATAATTTTTAGCTTTTAAAGGCAGGGGGCATTGAAGGAAACAAAAATTGAGCAAAGCTAGTCCTTGAATGCTGAAGGGTGCAGATTCCCATTCCTGGGGCATCCTACTGCAGTAGCAGTGACAAAAACAAAAAAAAATGGTTTTGTCATATACAAAGAGTATGAGCAATACTCCTTGCTTATATGCATATTGCTAATGGGAGCCATGAATAGTAATATACTAATCTTATTCCAAGAGTGGATATTTGACCACATGAGTTGCCTAACAAAAAATGTCATTTTTTTCTATTTAAAACTTTTATCCTAGAGTGTCAATCAAACCATTCTGTTAACATGATTCATGTGTCTAAAATATATGAGTATGTAAGTACTGGTTTACTGCTGGATTGTGTGCAGGCAACCTGGCATACAGGGACAGTATTCAGGAGTCTGCCCAAAGTAGAGTGTTTATTTGTAATCTCTGTTCTCCCTTGTAAACTCTCCCAAAGAAGAACGTACGCCGCCTCCTTGCACTGCTCCTGGAGAGAAGAACCATAGAGCCACCTCTACCCATAAAAGCAGCACAGAATCTGCTGTTCAGGGATAGTTTGTGCCTAAACTTTTTTATAGAAAAATAGGTTACCCTTATTCAGAGAAAGTTCAAACTCAATCCTGTTGTGATGACCCTGTTTAAAACAAAGGTTTACAGTGGAAGCTTCTCTTACCAGAACTTTAGCGGGTCTATATCATCTCATTCTAAGGTTGTTTGACACATGGAATTTTTCCACTGATATCCTAAACTTGTGATTGGGCCTACAGCAGTCCTTGGCTGGGGGAGTGGGGGAGGTCAGTTGTTTCCAAACTGCTTTATTAAGAAGGAAGATGTTTTCCATGGAAAATCCTGAAAAGTTGCAACTGGCTCAAGTATCATACCAGGTATGACAGAGGTTATCCTTATGCTAAATTCAAAACTCTGGGTCCTAATAGCAGAAGAGAAGGAAGGGCACTTCTTCTTATTCATAGAAACATAGAATCAGAATATCTAGAGTTGGAAGGGACCCATAAGGATCATCGAGTCCAACTCCCTGCTCCTCGCAGGACTACCTAAAACTAAACCATATGACTAAAAGCGTCGTCCAGACGCTCCTTCAACTCTGACAGGCTTGGTGCCGTGACCACTTCCCTGGGGAGCCTGTTCCAGTGACCGACCACCCTCTCAGGGAAGAACCTTTTCCTAATGTCCAATCTGAATTTCCCCTGACGTAGCTTCGTACCATTCAAACAGCAATGTTCCTATTTTCTATGTAACCTAGACAAAAACTTGTTCTCTGGGAAATAGATTGAGGCAAAAATACTAATTGAAAAAACACTTTGTGAATGACCAGAAGCTTGATATTTTTACAGCTAGAACAATGAAACAAAGTCTAAGGAGGATCTTGGTATTCTTGCTCTTTGTGTCTGCTAGTGATGAGAGCATGGAAAAAGGCTTGCTTTACTACTGGAATGAGACAGCTTTTAGTATCTAGATGTTACTATTTTGGAAACACCCTTTGGCATTTGCAGATATGTACACAGCTAATGAATGACTGGAAATTAGGAAGAATGAAGCTGGTGGAAAAAACGAGGCCAAACTGCAAGTGTTTCTGAAAACCTTATGTCCTTATTTGTCCAGGAACTTCTGTGACTCAAAATCTTTGACCCGGGAGGAAGTCAGGACCCTGCTGGCATATATCAGAGCAGGATCTTCTGAAGTCAGCTCTCAGATGGCAAAGATCACAGGCCACAAAAAATAGTTTAAGACTAATTTTACCAAATTTGTGACCTAAAGTTATTGGGCAGATTCGAAAACACTACTGTATTGGCCCCTGGGACTAACCATGTTGCAGGTGCATCTCAGAAATAGGTAGTGTACCCAAGTTGTGGATATCCTTTGTCAGTTTTTGACTTGTTAAGATAGACTCCTAGGCGATGATGAATTGGATAAGCTATCAATGTGCTCTGTCTCCCTGTTCCTATGTCCACTGGTATTTCTTGTAGCACATCAGGCTTCACCAGTATCTTCATGATACTTGAATTTCTGTGGCTTATAGAACTCAAGGGGTGAAAATCTTTGGAACTAGTCATTAGGATTCCTGACGGGTATTTTTGAGAAAGAGCAAATCCTTTCTCAGTTAGATACTTTGTAGTCTCTTTGAATTTTTTTTTTTTTCATTTCTCGAAAAACAATCATTTCTTGAAAAACAAAAATAGGTTTGTGGGATCATCTATGACTCAGCATATTACACGTAGGATCTGGATCCAGAAGGCTTTCTAGGGTGTTTCTTTTCTTTCATGAGTTCTCCACTGAACAGCTCAAATTCTGTGGCCTCAGCTACCTCAAAAGTATCAAACAGATGATAAGGTTTACCTAAAGCATTTTGGGGTATGCAAAGGACAAGAGCTATGCTGGTTTTGAAGAGTTGTATGTATGTAATATTTTTTTATGATAAGGAAGAGAGTTGAGCTGGTAATCAATAAAAGGAGAACTCTGAAATCTCATGTTACAGAGCTCAAGCCTGTATCCCAGTTCCCTCAGCTTTTGTGCTCTGCAGATACAAAGGCTTTCTGCCTCAGTGTTCGCAAAAAGAACTAAACAAATGTCTCTCCTTTACGTCTAGTAGTTGTTTGTCCTAATAGATTTAGAAGGTAAGCTCAATACTATCTGGACTAGGAAACAGAGCATGGCCTTGGGGAAAAAGAAAATGTGTCTTTAACTGAGCAGAGGTGAGTGAGAGGTTGGTCCCCAATATGTTTGGCAGTCTAAATGGACCTTATAGAAATGTAATTAAGCATGCCACTTAATTTCTTCACATATGTGAAGAAATATCTATCTGTCTTTCTGTCTGCCTATATTTCTTTGCATGTGTGCTTAATACAGTGTCTGTTACTGGGAGGAATCAGAGATGGAGTCTGAAGTTGTTCGTGCTCATAAGAACTTTAGGGAGACATATTTTCCAACGCTAGTGTTAGGGTGGAAGTCACAGTTATTGGAGACTGGGTTTCTTGCACAGGGCATACAGTGGGGGGGAAGCAAAAAGGCAGGTGTGTGTGCTTATAAAAGTGTACACTTCCCAAGAGCATAAACAGAATTTAAAACTATGTGTGTCCATACATACCCCAGGCTGCTACTGTCAGCTGCTATAATACTGTACAAAGGTCTATATATGTTAGTGTCTGCTGTAGTGTAAAGATTGGATTTCCATTTCTGTTCTAATTTCCTTCTCCCAGTTACTCATAATTTTCTTATAGACACTTTTAGGGCTGAAATTATCAGGATTTGGTCTGGGTGTAAAGAATATTTCTTTCTTCTTTGGAGCTGTTTCTGAGTCACTTAATCATGAGATATCTTTCCAACCTGTCTTAAGGAAAAATACTCCATTGCAAATAAAGTTAGTCAAGTACATCTCTTGCAGTGGCTGTCCATAAGAGAAGAGAATGCTATTTTAGAAGCAACAACACGTTGATAGGCCAAGTATGCAATCATTGTCCTATCACAGCAAATTATACCATTAGTCCACCTTATCTAATCTCTTTGCTCCAGACTGGCTAACAACAATTGCTTCTCAGAGCAGAGCAAAAAAATCTTTCATGGGTAAATATGGAATAATGTTGTTCATACACGAAAATTATTTTTCTTCTTGTATGTCCTCTCTACTTAAAGAACAATGAATTAACATCATACAAATTCAAGTATCTTTTTTTTTTCCCCAAAAGTGGTCTTTGGGTGGTCTTATGTGTACACAAACATCAAATCGGTTTATAAACTGAACTCTTGGCTCAGTCATATGCAGTTGGAAGGAGTTCCACAGGTTAATTTAACCTGCATATAAATATAATTTTTCAGCTTTTAAAAATTTCTGTCATTCATTTAAGTTATTAAGTTTTGTTTGTTTATTCATCTGGTAATAGAACAAGAAAGATCATGTGTTCTTACTTGTTTTATGATCTTTCTATATAATGTTTATATCTTCATAATAATATTTATGATTATTTTATGATCTTTCTATCATGTCTCTCTTTTACTTACACTATTCATGCACGAAAGAATTTCAATCTATTCAGTGTTGCTTTCAGTGGAAGTTTTTCCACATTTCTGCTAATCCCATCACTGATCACTGAACTCCTTCTACCCCTGCTAAATTTTTCTTGAGATATACAGATATTTCAGAACTGAACACACTGTTCTCAGTGGAGCTGTATGATTTTACTCTCCCATGCCTGGTGCATCCAAAAATATAATCTGCTTTAAACAAATCCTATTGCATTCTGTGCTGGAAATATGTTGCCTTTCATTGCATGTCTCTGCCCATGCCCCCCTTCATTCTGATGCCCAAGAGCCCTAGAGTGGTTACATTTAACTTAGACACCAGTAGCTTGTTTGATTGGTTCAAATTATTCCTTCTAATGCACATTTTCTTAGATTCATTTGTCAATACTGAATTTCACCTGCCTGGTCAGCTAGCTTTAAACCTCTGCTATTCCTGATGGTTCTTTGGCCGGTCTTCACTGGCATGAGTTCTTTTATGCCCTCTGCAAGATCAGTCCCAGTTTGATGTTAGAAGATCCAGAGGTAACTGTTGTTCTGCTAAATGGCCTGTTAGTTCGTCTAGCTTGTTTTCTGTCTCTGTCTGTTTCTAATCCATGACTTTTTTGCCTCTGTGTTAGGTGCCTACATTAAGTGGTTAGGGTGCTTCCTGCTTAGTTAGCTGAGAGAGAAAAACTCCAGCTCTGCATTACCCCATGGAAGAATTCATTTCCCCCTAATATTAAGAGAGTGAGGGAAAGAAGCATCCAGTTTACCCCCGCGTCACATTGCCTGTCTCTTCAGACAGCTGCCTTTTGTTGCTTTCCCACATTTATTGCTATACATAGTGACTTGGGGCGCAAATGCCCGAAGGCAGCTAACTATTCGTTAAGCCTGAAGAACAGAAATAGGTAATTAGCCATCTATCTGCAAATATTTACCCCAGATATTCATTTGCTGGTGCAAAACAGATGTTGTTTCTGCATGTGGACTACAAGGCTGAGGCATAACTCAAATGGACTCTTTGTAGTGTGCTCTTTTTATACTGTTCAGTGCTAACTTTAATGTATTATTGATTGTTATTAAGGTACACCATGAAATACAGATGGGATGTCTGTTGTGGTTGAACTCATACTGTGGGAGCTGTGTTGACTTTTGGATTGTTCTGGCCTTCATGCTGCTTGACATTAAAACCTTTCCCGTTAGGGTTTAGAAGAGAAAGAAATAAGTTACCCTATATGTAGTGTGGAATAATGTGAAAATATGATGCCAAATGCTCTCCCCACTAAGTCAGCACAAAATCTGAAATTAAATACTAATTTCAGAGCAAGCCAGGAAGTTCCCAATTCCTTGTGTGAGTATATACAAACACTAGTTTAGAGTAGTAGATACCTGAATTTAAATTAGCTGTGCTACCTGCAGGTGGTGAAGGAGGTGCTAAAAGTGAAGGGATTAGGGGTCTGGTTTTTAGAAATGCTGAGTGCTAGCGGCTCCTGTTGATTACGTGTGTTCAGCATCCCGGGGTCCAAGGTCACGCTCAGGCGGTGACCAGCTCCTCTGTGCTGACTGCCAGCCTCTGTCCTTGCACAGCCCTCTTGGCTGGATGTATTGGCTAGTTTGAAATACACAAAAATTGCATCAGAGGATCAATTACTGCTGAAATGTCACTACTGAACCCTGTAATACTGCTAATTAGTTAAAGAGGCATGTTGATATGCATTTATCTTGGCTGTAGCTCATTGAATATCTTTTCACAAAATTAGGTTTGAAATATTTTAGATTCTCTGCCCTCCCTCCTTCTGGAAAATTGAAGTACATAGCTGTTGGTTTTTTTCCTTTTTTATTTCCTATGCCCCGTAAAATGAAATACTTCTAAATGGTTCTCACTATCTCCAGCAGTTTGCATCTTAGAATAGTTTACTTCTGTTTGAAACTCTTAAACAGAGTATTAGTCATTGGAGAAAACTTGAAATAAGGAAACGTATGACAAACACACAGTCACAGGACAACCCTCTCAAACTTTGGCTCAGCTCCCTTTCTGCCATTAATGCAGCAAAAGAAATTGGAGATTTGATGCAAGTTCCCTGCCGTGGGGGAGGGCAGGGTTATTCCGCTCATGTCAGGGAGTCCCCGGCTGGCAGAGAGCCAGCTGTGTGTGCACTGTCCTTCCCATCGCACGCCACGCAGGGGATGTGTTGGGAGAAGGATCAGGAAGGGCAGTAGCTAGAGCACACATAAGTGTGTCTGTGATGAGAGTGAAATCCCCCCTGCACAGGGAGCCGTGGGGAGCTCCCGGGTAGAGCCGGCTCAGGGGGATGCTGGTGACTGCAGGAAGCTTTTTATCCGGGACAAAAAGGCAGCGGCTGCTGTCGCAAACTGTAGGGTCTGACTGCAGTCCTGCATTTTGATCCCTTGCTCAGGTAGGTTTCATTCCTCACGTGCTCACCTTGCAGGGAGCCTGCCTGGGCTGTGTCTGGGCGTTCTGGGCTTGATGAACTATGGCAGTTGTTTCCAAGCAGCGGCTGTTCTTTTTAGTTCCTAAAACATGTACCAGGCTCTCATTCACACACCCCATCCCCCAACTTTTCATTTAGCATTTAGGTTTTGGTGAGGATTATTTCCTCAATTTGCCACAAAGATAAGATATTCAGCTGCCAATGGCATGAGCAGAGTCCATGAGGTGTTTTCTTTAGTATGAGATAGGTCATATTGTTAAACAAAAGTCTAAACATTTGCAAAAATATAGGAAAAAATGCAGGGGTTTTACTGGTTGTGTGACTTTTTACCCTCTGTAGAATTTGTCTGAAGCTTTAAAAAAGTTGTTTGTTTCCTATTAAAATGGTGATGAGAGGAATGAGACAGGAAGAATGTGGGCCAAATCCGTCTTTGTTGCAGTATTGCTGATCTTGGTAGTGTTACTCCAAGAATGGAGTTGGCCCAGGAGTTTTCCAAAATGACAGTGTTTCTTAACTCTGTCAATTGACTGGGACATGGCTCTCCTGTGGTTTGACTACTGTGGTTTGTCACTACTGTGAGAAATTATCCGGTTCAAAAAGTTCTGTTATTTGGGTAATTTCTTGCTGAAATTGATGGTTACTGTTTCTGTTTTTCTCCCGAAGTTTATTTCTAGGGTTTTTCCATTTGTTTCTGTTGCTCTAGAGAAAAGGCTAGTTACAAAGGAAGAATCAGAGAGACTGCTGCGCAAAGAGGGTGTGAAAAAGAGGAGAGGATTTGAATTTGGAAATGTTTTCCCTCTCCCCAAAACAGCTCCCCTGTTTGATACAGTGTGTGTTGTTAGAACAAAATCTACCTCCTAAATGTCTTCTACAGATCAAAACAGGTTACTGGGTATTGATAACCATGACATACTTTGTGAGCATATACACTAGGTCACCTCATCCATAGCCTGTTTCTCCTCCTAAATTATTCCACATTTGTGAGCATTTTTCAAGCAGCTACTATTTAAAACCAGAGAGCCTCCACCCTGAAAGGCCCCAACCTGTCAGAAACATTTCCTCTCTTGCCTCAAGCTTGGAATTTCACTTCAAAACGCCAGCTCCCTCAGGACTGTGCATAGTGTCATCCTTGCCTCGTGGTTTACTCTCTGCAACCTCAGTTGCGCACACGTACGGCCAGTGTTTACCACCTCACCACATTCTTCTTCTTCCTGCTCTACCAGCATCTCTACGTGTCTATTTTCACAGTGCCATCTACGTCTGGAACAGTGTCGTTTCTGCAGTACTTAGCCTGATTTCACTCTTGCCAAGCCCCAAGCTCCTTTATATTTTTTCTCTTTTCTGTCAATAATCTTTCTCAATTTCTGTGTATACATATGTGAGTGTTTGCGTACATTATCAAATATGCATTTCTAATTATTTGGGATGAGTGGGATAAAGGTTTTTTTGTCTCGAGCTTGAGTTGACCATGTTGTTTTAAGTAATAAAGACAGAAAAAGGTATGCTGACCATCCCACAGGAAACTATCATGCATTTTGAACCTCCTGCATATTTTGCATTAGGAAAAATATGTGAGAAATTTGTAGAGTGCTCTTTAACTCTATCAATACTCTTTTTTCATATGGCTGCATGTACCAAGCCAAGCTCCACTAATACTAAGTTGAAAAAACACCGCTGTTACTTTGTGACTAATATATTTTAGAAACGTCTTACATTTTTCCTATAATAGCTTTTCCATACATAATAGTGTTTCAGTCTGAAGGTCTGACATCTCAAGGCCTATCAGAGCTAAGAACAAGTGCTAGCATTCTGTTGGAAAGCTGGAAACTTCCCACCTCCAGTGCTATAAAAGTCCTTTTTCAGACTCACAGATCACAAGATTAACACATCACTGGTAGAAGGCCCATCCTGGGTGTTGGCCCAATGTAATTTGAAAGGAAATCTTTCCTTTTGAAAGGAGGCAAGGAAAAAGACTTGATGGTGGTTTGCGGCAAAACCAAAGTAATGACAGCTCATTTAAGCTATCTGGGCTGGGAGCATTAATAATAACTACCCCTGGAGACAATTTTAGGTCTGGTTTCAAGCACAGAGATTATGTTGACACGATCTTCTAGGACAGACTTGAGACTTCTCTGAAGACCATACTCCTCTACCTTCCACATGACAGGTGTAGAAGTGCGCCTTAGGGGGTCAGAGCATTTTTTGTGAAGGTTGCTGGACCTGGGCTGCGTTCACACTGGCAATCCAAAGTCTTCCATGTGGCATCAATAAGGCTGGGATGCCAGCAAAATACAGCATATAAGAGCTCCAGATCACGGTCTTTCATTCTGTTTTAGTCATAACCAGTGGGGCAAATAGAAGTAATTACTTGGCTATACAAAGGTGTCAGACCAGGGATTTGATATTCTCAGTACATATCCCAGTGAGACTCTGTGTTGTCATTTATAAAGGGTTAAGATTTGGCCCAACTCAAGCAAAAGGTAAATTTTCCATTGACTTTGGTGGGACTAAGATTTCACATATGACACTATTAAACCTGTGTTATATAAAGCTTTGTGTATGTACATGTGTATATAATATATATCACAAGCACGTACAAATGTGTTTCTGTATATTTTAGCCAATTATATAAACTAAGTGTGTTTAAACCATCTAATATGCAGATGTCTGGAATGAATGAACTGAAAAGTCTGGATAGTAGTAAAATATTCAGAGAATGTAATGGGGGCATGTTTAGCACAATTGTAAAATTGAGAACTTTTGTTCCATTTATCAGGTGCCTTTCTCTACTGTAATATCATGGCTTTTTTTTCTAGTTACATCAGTTTTCAGCTACAAATGTTTTACATTATAAAACTGTGTAAAACAGACTAAAAATTGGGTAGTGTAAGAACATATAAGCTAAAGACTTAAGTGCTTTGGGCTAACTTATCTTACCAGCTTTCAGAGATACAGAGGGAGACTGTATTTGAAACCCCTCATCAGAGCAAAATGAATGTTTTAGCATTCTCGGACATACTATCAGGCTAACATGCTCCCTGACTGACATCCAGTGCATACTGTATAATTGCCAGCCTGCTTCTCCAAGTGCCTTGAAGATTACATTTTTTTAATGTCCCAATATTAATAACCAGATGTGATCTTCTTCCTGCCCAGGGGTCAAGCTAGCTGGCCAGGTCAGGCTGTTTGTCTGTGTGCACAGACTGTGAAGTCTATTCAGAATGACAGGTATGGGGGGGGGCGGGTAGGGTGTTAACCTCAAGACCACCAAAAGGGACTTCTCCCTGCTGGGAACAAAGACCAGCAGGAGCTTCAGCCTTTTTCAGTACTCCTGGGATTTTAACCAAGTGAACAAAAGATGATGCACAGCTGAAGAAATGCTCTTCACAACTGATACATAATTTAAGATGTTCAGTTACAAACAACCGGATATGTATTTGTGATTTCATTTGAGCACAGTCCAATTATCTGCAGTCAGTTAATATTTTTGTATGCGTAGTTTCTGTGTGCTGCTTTATACGTTGAGAAGATGCTCAATTGCTGGTGTTCGAATACACGCTAACCTTGAAAATAGCCCTAGCACTTAAAGAAATAACATTAAAACATCAGCAGTTGCTATGGGGTGTTTTGTGCCTTCTAGTTAATGTTTGCCAGTCTATGTGTAGAACTATTTTATAGCGGACAGTATGATAGAGTTTTGTTAAACATACGTTATAAAACCATTTACTCCTCGCTCTCTCTTTTTGTTAGGTAAAAAAAATTCAAAAGAAGCAGCTATTTGTTTCCTAATTGATTTTCTACGTTAGTTGTTCATTGAATAGATAAGTAGTGCCTGTGATATTTGATTACAGAGCAAGGCACCCATTTAACCTTCCGTTCTTTCCTGGCCAGGATTTCAAATACAATACAACGTACCTCCCTTAGGCTCAGTAGGATTAGACTGCTAGCAGTAATCCCTGATGCTATGAAATAGACCTGATAGAACTTCAACTCACTTGTTTAGGATTATGCTCATGAATTTCAGCTCATCTAGTTGCATTAACCCTTTGGGAACTTGTGTGGGCTATACTTCTATAAATAGTAATAAATATTACAATAAACAATGGCAGATGCATATCAAAACCTATTAACGCATTTTAAAGAATTCACTTTTACTTGGTGATCAAAATGTAAAATTCACATTGAAATTATGTTCGACACTGTAGTACAAATCCTCAGAGTTTCTTTTAATTCTAATGTTCAGAAGTCTTTTGCAGTTCAACAGTATCTTTAAACAGTTCAGTCTCAATTTGTGCATTTATTTTAAAAATTATTTTAATGAATCTTCGTTCTCAAGATTGCACTGAAAGGGCAGACAACTGATATCTGCTGACTGTAGAGCATTGGTGCAGAATCTCCCAGTATAATGACTTGAATGCAAGCATGATCCTAGGGTAAAGAGAAGGGGTACTGGTACTTGAGCTGTCATTTCCTGGGTTTTTTGCTGATAACAATAATCCTGATAAGGGCAATAGTGACTTTTGATGACTTATGCCCCAATCAAAAAACTGAGTGAGAGTGCCAGACCATTTCTGATGGACCGCTAGACAGCTGGCAGGCAAAAGCATTGTAATCACTCCATATTTGAACTGCTCTTTTGAATTGGTGACTTCTATTTAAATGCTGATTTTTAATCTAGCCAAATCACTATAGGGAATAACCCTGTACTAACAAGAAGGAACAGACCTTTTCTGTCTTTCATTTTCAGGATCCTAAAACCCACCAATGAAATAAATATTGTTTCCCATTACCAGTCCCTTAAACTGTTCAACCTTTAGTGGAAAGGCTCATTAAATATTCATGTGCACAACTAATTGTATTTTATTGAAATTGAAATAAATATTGTTTCCCATTACCAGTCCCTTAAACTGTTCAACCTTTAGTGGAAAGGCTCATTAAATATTCATGTGCACAACTAATTGTATTAATTATTGAAATGAATATATATATATATGTTTTAGAATCTTTGAAGTCAATTACAATGAAAAAATGTGGAGAGTTTGACTTGGGAACTCTAACCTACTCTCACTTTCTTGGCAGAAGAGAGAGTCAAATTAGGACTGACTGAATGTGCACATTCAGGCATCAGTTGATGAAACTACTGTCCCTTCAATACACCTGCATGTGGAATTACTATATTTAAAGGCAAGACAACAGGCAGAATCAGTGCTGCTAGCTGCACTTGATGACACAGGCATCAAGGCATTTCTTTACCCCTTAGACACTATTAAAGGCATGCCTATTATTGTAGATCTGTCGGATACTCTTGATACATCTGATGATAAAGTAGTATTGATGAATAGCTGAAGGCGATGAGAGCAATAAATGAAGTTACTCTTGAGTGACTCCATTCTTTTTTTGCAGGAGGAGTCGGGTGTGGGGGTAGTTTGGGGTGGTTGTTCATCAGCCCAGTGGGTGCACTCATGTGCTCCCATGTGGAGTATTGCTGAGTTCTAGTCTGTCACCCTTCTTGATCAACATATGCCCAAGGCCATTATGGGAGAATCATCTGTGCTTGAGGTGGAGGTGTCTACAAGATGCAGATGATTTTCATCTGCACAACTATTTCATCAGACTTGGATGGTGAAATCAATTTTTTGACTCAATTTTTTGCCAGGGTTGGGGTTTGGATATACCAGCTGTGCTGTAAACCGAGGTCATGCTGGTGGGATTCAACAGTTGGTAGAAATGGCCAAGGCAGCATTGTGTAGCTGTCCCACAGTCATAAGCCTTGCTGGATTCTATGTTTGGCTACTGAGGTAACCCAAGGAGTGATAAGCATGCCTTCATCATTTATATATGGCCGAGTGCTAAATGGATGGATGTTGCTTCTCTTTCAAATCAGCTCCTCTCAATTTCTTTTGTTTTAGAAATTTCTTCCAAAAAATTGTGCTCAGTCCTGCTGCTCAACCTACAGTAATTTCCAGTATTTAATACATTTAAACTTTTGTGCTCTGTTGGTTAGTTTTGGTTTGACACATGGTATATTTCTGTTCCCTGATTGATTGCAAATGTACCATTAGATTTTGGCTGTTTTGTGAATGCTCAGTTTACACATTCAGGATGTGCTTTCCTCAGATATTCTGCAGTATGCATTTAAACATAGCTGTTTCTGAAACAAATTCCTTGCTTAGGTCAGCAGATTCAGTTCATAGAAATTAATGGAAAACAAACAGCCAAGAGGTGGGGCATGGAAGGAACTAATTCAGGAATTTAAGATGAATATATCCAGTATTTTCCAGCTCTCCTTACGATGTTTTAATTCTAAACACAGAACTCAGTGGCCCACACTTTGCCACCTTCAGATTTGGTGAGAAAAGAGAGGTAAAACTTTGAACTTTTGGGAGATTTGAGCTGCCAGGAATATAGCTATCTGTCCATTAGCCACTGCTTCTGACAGCAAGTATTTTGCAGCTGCTGTCCCAGACCTATTCCAACTCTCACAACTTGTTTCTAGTTGCAGTTTCACTCTGTTTCAACCTATAAAGACTTAAATGAGTTGGACCCTGATTCTCTCTGAAAACCTCACTTCACATATGTAATTCAGATCAGCTACAGTGCCCTGGGCTTAATCTCAAAGATGCTGGAAGCTTGTGTTTTCAGAGAGTGGTTAGCAAATGCAGAATCTGCTTTCTTGCTTTCTTGATCAAAGTTTGTAATTTTTGATCGTTCCACCACATAGCAAAGTGCACTCGTCTTTCAGATTCTTACAGGATAAAGGGAGTAAAGGGTGCCCATGGTGGGAAAGTTTGTTCTTAGGCAAAAAGAAATTTTGATGGCTTGGATATCAGTACTATTTATTAATGTGCTTTTACTTGGCAAAGCTGGTGGCTTTTTTGTGTGTGTGTGTGTGGGAAGGGAATCTTATTAAGTCTAAATAAATAGACTGTAGGAACCATGGTAATACTTTACACTTCTGTACAGCCTTTATTCAGAGGCTTTCAAAATGTTTTAACAATGTTAATTAAATTCAGTGCTCCTCCATTCTGTGTTAGCCTAAGTGCATATAGGGCCATCTTCATGTACATACTGGTAGACTGGAAGGAAGCTTGTGTTTGACTGTGTGCAGCAGCATTGCACTGCAAGTACTTTCAAGGCAGGTGAAAAAAAAAGAAAAAAAAAAAAAGCTGTGTTCAAGTAAAACTGCACAGGGAATTGCCTGTAGGTAGGCAAAACATAATTACGAGTTGAAATTTGGCCAAGACATTTGTCTTAACACTCTTCCTCCTTTGAAAAAAATGTGCCACGTACTTAATAACTTTATTAAGTACAAGCAGTTATGAAATCTGTTCTTTGTTTCAACCAAAAGAAAACATTTCCTAACAGGACGGTGCTGTTAAACACCAAGCTAGGGCACTGACTCATTACTAATTTAGACAGAGAGCACCATCAATGAATTACCAAAACTCTTTTTTGTAGCACTGGTGTTTTCCTTGGAGATCTCCCCTCCAAGTACTGACCCTGCTTTAGCCTGCGAGATCTGAAGGGATCACAGCACAAGGTGGTATGGCTTAGGGCTGTATGTAAAATGATGAAGGACAGAGTGAAACCCAGCCATGTGCTCCCTTTACTCAACACTGTAGTAGGAGAGGAGGTGGTGTTCAGTGAAACTCAGAGCTACTCTTGTTTTCTGCAGTAAATAATCAGCCTGTGAAATTCACCACTGCAGTGGGGGGGTTATCCGGATAAACAGTTTATCAGGATTTTTAAGAAGGATAAGGGGATGAACTTTAATGATGTTTCTGATTATGTGGGCTAAAACAAAAAGATACAAGAACGTTTGGTTCTCTATTATTATTGTTAAAGTCAGGATATAAACAGACTGTCTTCCAGGGTCAGGCAAGGATCCCTCGTCACACTGCACACTCATTTAGGTTCTCTAAGGGCTTGTGTTTGTACCCTGCTTTTCTGTGAATCTGATATTAGCTACTTGCACAGACAGCATGTCGGAATAGCTGGGCCAAGGGTATGATTCATAGTGTTACTCCCGTGTTTCCATCTCTCTGTCTCCCTCAGTGACTGTTCTCAGAGGACGGCGTTAGACTTCAAAAATGAATACGAGAACTGAGTGTTTCAAATGTAAATAAGATGCCTTTCTATTGGCAATTTTAGTTTTGCTAAGGCAAGGTACTACTCCAGCAGTAAACAACCGAATCTGTATGTCTGGGTTAATTTTTTTTTTCTTTGTCAACTTATCACTCAGCGTGGGAGAGGAGTGTCTGCACCATAATTAGTGTTTCATTTATTTAATTTGGAAGTACAAACAATAGACAGAAAGGGCCATTTGGCAACTAATTAATTTGCTTCTGCTCAAAGAACATGACAAAAAGTTTCCCTTCAGATGAGCATTCATAGATCCGTGGACTTGCATTTTCACATTTGAGTAATAATTCTTCAGCATTACTCCATAGATAATTTGATATTGTAAGTACAGCATGTAAAGGTACAGACTTTAAATATGTTTTTTAAACTCAGAAGACTATTGGAAACACTTTATAGATCATTCTAAAAGCAGTTATGATTCAGTACCACACAAAATCTCTCCATGTTTTTAGGAAGCACAACAATTTTATTCCACCTCTTGGAAGAGGACGGGGCATCTGCTGCCCAGCTCCTGTGGTAGCTAGTTTCTGCAGAATCCACATGGGACCATAGAAGATACAGCTTGGCTCAAGTTACTGTTTTGTGCTGCAGTTTTGTCGGCATCGCAGTAACACGTTAACTCTGTGTGGTAGCCGTTATTAATTGTTCGGTGCACTCTGCTCTGAGCAAGGATTAGGAAGACAAACTCCAGTGTTGTGATTGTTATTATCAGAATAAACAATCCAGACCTACTGAGGCTGTGTCCAGATTACTCTCTGGGTCTTGCCACGGCAACTGTCCAGCCCTGGCTAGTGGCAACCAGGTCTGAAAGGGAATGGGGGAAGTGGAGGTAAGACGCTGCACTACAGGGATTTGTCCTGATGCAGAGCTGGGAGATAGCAGGGCATGCACTTGGACTCTCTGCCTGGGAAGCACTACTGGTTTCTGTAATGCAGACAGAGTGTGGGAGAGCAGAAGATTTGGATTGCAATAGAGGGATCAATCTTCTTTAGGGAGGGGCATATTGTTGAGCATGGTATTTTTCACTTTTCCGAATTTCCTCTTTCCCTGCAGAGTGTTAATAACGTACTGGAGAATTCCCAGACTTTAGGATGTCAGTGGGCCTTGAAGAAGAGCTGTAAGAGGGAAAAGTATTGCTTGACCCAAAAGAACAGGAAAGCTTCTTCCAGTAGAAGGGAAGAAAACACATTGGTTATTTAAGGAAAGACCTCAAAGGGAAAATTGAGATACAGTTTTGCCAAGCACCCAGGCTGTAATGGTAAGAACTACAGAGTAAAAAATGTTGGCCCGAACAAAGCTATGCAGACCCTGGAAGGTGAACTGGTGGGGAAGCCAGTCAAAGGCTTTCAAATAAGAGCTTCTTCAAATAAAGTCCAAAAAGCAAAAGAAACAAGGCTACTGCAAAATAAAGATGAGAATGAAGCCCCCATAATCCAAGGGGAAATTGTCAGTGACCTGCTACACCACTTAGACACATACATGTCTATGGGGCCGGATGGGATCCACCCAAGGGTACTGAGGGAGCTGGTGGAAGTGCTCACCAAGCCACTTTCAATCATTTAACAGCAGTTCTGGCTAACTGGGGAGGTCCCAGTTGACTGGAAGTTAGCAAATGTGACGCCCATCTACAAGAAGGGCTGGAAGGAGGATCCGGGGAACTACAGACCCGTCAGTCTGACCTCAATGCCGGGGAAGGTTATGGAGCAAATCATCTTGAGTGCCATCACATGGCATGTACAGGACAACCAGGTGATCAGGCCCAGTCAGCATGGGTT
>NW_008794595.1:726445-748282 GCF_000699145.1 Aptenodytes forsteri | reverse complement strand
GCTAGGTTAATGGTTGGACTTGATGATCTTAAAGGTCTTTTCCAACCTAAACGATTCTATGATTCTATGATTCTATGAAACAGTTTTATTAATGCTGTTCAGTGAATGAACTAACATTTAATAGGTTTTTATCATATCTTCCTCACATATCTCTGTGAAGAACTGTGGTTAGTAATACTGGTATTATGAGTTAGCTAATTGTAAATATTAATTGTAATAACATTGTAATGTAAGCACTGTAATGTACCTTTTAAAGTCAAATATCCTTGTAGAGGAACCATTTTTTTCTTTGTTATTTCTAGTCTTAGCCAGAGGTGTGTAGAAGGGGGAGGGAAATAAGGATTATTTTAATCCCCAAGTCAGGCATGGGTATGTGAGTTGACACTGACATGCAGACCAGCTAAATCTATTATTCTGAAACAATGTACAGTAGCTCCTAGTATGGACAATGATAAATAACATTGACCTAAAACAGGAGTGATTTTAAGCTACCTTCACTTATCCAGCTTTATGGAGATCTGAAAACAGAAGTTGATTTATCTTTGCATCACTCTGTATATATGGTTCATTAAATGATTTAATGTAATTAGAAGCGAGATGTCCATTCTCTTAGTCAGTTATTTTGCCTTATACATTGCCACAGTAAGTTACAATAAATTGAAAATAGGCATGGTAATAACATTAAAAACAGAATGTAAAAATAGTATTTACTTTTATTGATCACATCCCCAAAGATCTGATCCAAAACCCTTCAAAACAAACATGAGTCTTTTTTACTCTCTCCTTTTTACAACTGTCCTTTGAATCAGGGATTCAAAACTGAAATAACACAGTGGCATTTGCGGACAGTCTAAGAGAGAAATGGAAGATTCACTGGATACTGACACTGTCAGGTTGTTTTTTTCTTTTTTTGATGTTGTGTATTTTTTTTCTTTTTTTTTTCCTTTTTTTCCCTGTAACAGTGGTACTTCTAGGTTTAGCTTGAAGGATTTCAGTAGTTCAGGCAAAGAGGAAGCTTTTGTCTCTAGGGCTCACAGTTTAGACCCTTCAATAGAAAAAGTTTGATTGCAGAAATATTTTTAAGCTTTTTAATAATAAGCGATGAGCCAGGCTTTTAGAAAATATGGCTGGTGGAGCCACTACGTAGTAATATAAGGAAATAAAAAATCTCTCCTCAACCATCCCTTTTGTGTCATACAGCAGTACTAAGTGGAGTTTCTTTTTTAAGTGTAAGTCCAGGTCAGATTCTCCCTCCTCTTAGTGACTGTGATGAGAATCAATCTTCCAACTGTTAAACAATATCATGGTCCCCAAAAACTCAGCAAGGAAAGCTCAGCTAATATGAGACATATGCTAATAATTTCTTTTTTTGTTTTTTTTTTTTTTTTGTGAATGCAGATGCCAGATGACATATCCAAATAAACACTTTAAAAATGCTTGGTAAAAGTTTATTAATAGATGACATTACTGCAAGTCCTCATGTGTGCCCCTTTGAAAAAAAGTGGTCACTTATTGGAGACTAGAGACAGAACATTTGCTTGAATAAAATTATTAATAAAGCACATCAAGACTTGTTTCTATTAGTACTGGTCCACGAATACTTCATGTGCTAATTTAGGGCTTAGGGATATTTAGTCATACAAGCCCTCCAGTCTGAAATAGGCATGTACCTTATTATTATTATTTAAACACTGGCCTTTAATGTTTTGAATATATTTATAAAACATACTTGTCCTCTTCATAAAATTAAAAACATCTTCTATGGCTTTTCGGTTAAAATGTTGTGGACATGGAAGCCTTGGTGATAGGTCAGTCTGCCATTTTGAATAGCAATTAAGCTGACAGTGCACCCTGTACCAGTGAGACTGTGAAAACAAACAAAAAAGGCAGATGGTTCATTTAGTTTAGTAATTGTAATTTGTTGTTCATTAAAAGTAATTCCCACACAGGCATTCTCTATGCAGATGGAGTATATGGAAAATTTTATTCTGCCAACCTGTCCTAATAATTATTTTTGTTAGTGTAATTTGCACCGACATTTGATAGGCAGTTGATTAGAGCAGTATGATTTCGTCAGAATTAAAATTAATTGTAAAATTTGCTGCTTTCATTAGTCTGCTTTTATAACTATCATGACCAAGCAGCAGGGGTTTGGCTCTGAAATACTGAATATCACAGCAGCATTTGTTGTGTGTTTTTTTCTTTTTGAGATGATTGAACTATTTAATTGAAGGGTTTAAGTTTGGAAGAGTTTTTTTATACCTACAGAAGATGAAAATTAGTGGGAAAACTATTTTAGGATGATTCTAAAATATGTTTTGAATGGAGGAATTTGCAGAGTTAAAAAAACAAACTCAGTTAGTTAAGCTTGAGATGTTTTTCAGTCTTTTTAAATGTAGTGATAGCATTGTAGCTCCACACATCCTGATAAGTAGAAAGAAACCTTATGACCAGTTATAAAAATATCCTTACAGGTAAAAAACATATTGGCTAATAGGTTTTATATGGGATTTTTTTTTCCCTTTAGAGTATAAAATTATGTTAAATAAACTTCAAAAGAAGGAAACTAGTGCCCTCGATGATTATAATTACAGAGCTGCTCAGTTTGATAATCATGATAAAATTGTTCTCTCCTTGATAAAGTTGTTCTCTCCTAGATGGCTTAAATTACAAAATAATTCTTCAAAAATAAATATTAGAACATCTTGGTACAAATGTAGACGGACAATTCTCAAGGAAAATCTGAAGGGCTGAGTGCAGCTCAGATATTTTACCTCACTGCATGGTGTAGCACTTCTATCAACCTGCAACGTTAGAAAGTAGATAAATGCTGGGTGTAAAATCCAGAATGCAGTTCTATGAGCTTCAGTTTGCTTTCAGTCTTTTATGTCCCGGTATTTTTGGTGGTTGATCTGTTGTTGTTTTTCTCCATTGCAATATAATATTGGTAAGGCAACAGAGCGAACAAGTGAGGGTTGATGTCCTTGTCCTATTCAAGTCAATGGCAGCTCCGTCATTAATTTCAGTTGCACCATGTAACCTATGGAAAACCCTAATATTTTAGAGAAGCAGTCAAATAGAGTATAATCAGTACTGTCTTATAGCATAAAGTAACATTCTAGCATAAGTGATTTTTTTTTTCTTCTAGAGACTAGAGATGTGTTATGTTACAATTTTGCTTCTTCTGAGGTACAGTATCCACTGGGGTGTAATTCCCCTTAGAGTTGCAACTGTTTAAGTCAGGACATGCTTGACCTACTAATTTTCAGTAATACATTTTTCTCTCAGAATCTTAAATTTTTAGAATTATCTATATCTAGGAATCAGGCTGGGAAAAGCAAAGAAATTCTTCTGGTTTATAACTTGACTCTTGTTTCTGCAAAATATGAACAAGACAGTGTTTATTGTAGTCAGAAAAATAGTTGGCATGATTGTGTGTAAGTGAAGAATCTCTGGATTGTCTCAAAGTGTTAGCTGCCCATTTGCAGACAAGCAAGCTTTTAGTGTGCAATTTAGGTCAATGGATAGAGGGGAGAAGATGTGTTTAGGCGACAGATTTTAAATCACCATAATATAAATATGCTTCCCTTTTCATCCGGAATTTGCTTTCTTTCAAGGTAATTTAGTGGAGCAGACATGCACTTATGCCTGTCTTTGTAATTTTAGGGATTAGGATGGTGAGGATTAAATGCTGACCCTTAATCTTCAATATCAACTTTAAGAGCAAAATATAATATGCAAATGGAATACATTCATTTTGTGTTTATATATTTTAATCTCTGTAATTTAGTTTTAAGAAGATGGAAACTCATCTTTGCCTTATTTATTTTGAATCCCAAAGCAAGATGCCATTAAAATCTTTATCCCTGTATCTTAGAGGATAAATGTTTATCCTTTAGGGATTAAAATATAATTTTTTTAAAAAATGAGTTTAACCTAACACTCTTACATCAATCCAAGAGTTCTGTGTGTCTGATTTAAATGTATCTTTAGTGTCACGTCAAACATTGATAGTAGGGAAAAATCATCCTGTGTTTATTTTCTAAAATCAGTGAAAGGAATTTACATTAACAGAAATCAATTGGTTACTGTGCCACAGATCAATTTTGGTCAGTTCATTGTAAGCTTTTCCTGAAAGTTCTGGATATATTCAAAGTATAGACCTTGAAGTCTGAGAGAGAGAGTATTTATAAAGATTAAATATTCTGCAGTTATAAACAAGTAGGATATCTCCACCAGCACAAATGAATGATGCAGTATTAAGGAATCAGATCAAAAGGAAAGATGTAATATGAAAACCTGACAAATAAAATGGATATGTGAAATAGTATTCCTTTTGGCATTAACACTAGCAATGTAAAGTGCAATTAAAATACTTGACCCAATTAGATTTATAATGGATACCCATATAGATGTGATTAAAAAAAAAAAAAAAAGAGTATATTTTGACATCGCTATTCCTGAAACATTTTTATGAAAAACAGGCCATCATATTGATTGCTTTAATACCTACATGCCACCTTTCTCTAGTTTTGCTGATTTTAACTAACATGGCAGCTTGAAAGTGTCCAAATAATTTTGCAGCTAATTTGAGATTTCTTCACACTGAGGATTTAGAACACCCTGGTATGAGCTGTTCGTTAAAGCCTGTATCATTAAATGGTAAATGGATAATAGTAATGCACCACATTCCTGCCCAGTGAGTCATCATCCAAGGACCATATTCTGACAACTGTAGTCTTACAAAGAATACTTTCTTCTGTGACAAATCTTTCAAGTGTTTTGCTGTTCTTTGGAGAGTAAGGTGCTACCCAAACTGATACAGTTGTCAGAACATGGATCAGCGGGGATATTGTGAGAGCAGAATAACAGCATGAACAATATATAAATAAATAAAAACACCACCTACCAACTTTGTTTCTATTATGGCCTTAGAAGCTGCATTGGATTGCTGCACATGGTATGTCAGGAAACTCCTAAAATATCTAATTGTTACTTACAGATGAATTCCCTCAAGAAATATTGAAGAAGCAAATGAATGTGTGTTCATAGTTCCGCCTCTCTGTCTTTAGGATGCTCTCTGACCCTGAGGTGGCTCAGAGGAAAAGAAAAAAAATTGGGCGTTTTGTCTTGAGGATAAAAGTTTTCTATCGCGTCTGGTCCTTCCATAGACCTTATAAAAGCGAGAAGCTGCTTTGTGCCCTTATCATTCCCGAACACTTCTGTAAAAGCCAGAAACTATCTGGATTTTACTATAAGTTTCATATTTTATTAATTTCCCCAATTGTATTGAATGGGAAAGAACATACCACACCCTAAAAATGCAGTCACACCTTCATTACTGCCCAGTAGAGACCTAACAAGTGTCAAGTGTTTTAGTCCTGCTTTACTGATACGCACCTGAAAGTTTGTGAAAGTACACAGCAAGAAAGGTCAAGAAAAAGAGATATTACATGCTATCCTATTCTCAGAGGTAGCCAAGAGTCATATATAGTATTTTACAGCTTATCACAATGGTAACTTTGCATATCAGTAAGTCGTCTTAGCAATTCTTATTTATGCTAGATTTACTAGCATATTTCAAAAAGCATCAGAACATGTAATAGCGGACACTTGGTCCCTTTGTCAAAGATTATATTATACTTTCTAAAAGTTTGTCTGTGTTAAAGGAGTACATCTAGAGGATCACACACTGTGATACAGATGACATTTCTGGAGGTGGATTTTTCTTGATGTTTTCTGCTAATTTCATGTTATATTAGGCTTAAGATGTCAGCAGGGATGTCCTCCTATGCAAAAAGAGAATCTATTTTAACTGTGTGTTGGTGTTGATTGCTCAGAGTGTTTTTGTGATGCTTCAGTCAAATCTTTCATCTGAGTGTCAGGGACATTCTTTATATATTGCAATGGTGTTAAGTCAAATTAAAATTATGTGTACTAGGGTAAATAAGTGAGCCGTCAAATATATGGATATATGGGTACCTGAAGTTATGTGGGCAGCCAAATGTACCTAACAGACCAACAGTAGTTTAAAAAAAGAGTTGTATTTTATGGAATAATCAGTAATGGTCATTAGACAGTAAAAGGTTGCAATTTTGTATTATATCCAAAATAAAGATTACTGCCAATGTAAAACATGCAGTTCTGAGTTTCTAACCTGAAAATACTTTTTCTTTTTTTGAAAGGACAAAAAGGAACCTTTTCCTTATATCCTCCTTGTAATATTTTTAAGCCCAAATGGTTGTAACTAATAAATACAATTTTGTAAAATTGCATAAAGCAAAATAATAAATTCCAGTAGACCTGCAGATTTCTCAACTCAACCCATTTTCTGTGAGAGTATGGCTGATGCGATGGGTGTTGTGGTACCTCGCAGAAATCAGGAAAATTTGTTTTTGTTAGGGCAGCTGAACTCTGTGGTCAAGGGACTTCAACTGACACGACCTCATGATGCCCAAAGTTATAAACCTTGTCTGGAAGCTGCTGTTGGACACAGTCAGGAGGGAGAGGCAGAAACTGAGGCAGTGTGTAGATGCCAATATTTTAGTTAATGGCTTTGATGAGAACATGTTAGCTAGCACATTTTAAACGTGACATAACCAAACAATGTAAACTTTCATATTAGAAGCTTAGATTTCTCTGAAAGTTTAACTCAACCTAGCTGAGTTAAAGGCTTTTAAGTTGTGCTAGGAAACATGTTCTGACCTGTTAGAAATCTTCATCTAAAGAAATTCTTAAAGATTCACATAGATAGGAACTAGTATCAGCTGCTGTGTCAAGACCATAAGTGCTATCTACGAGAAAATTTGCTAAATAAGTGGGCAGCTGCTTTCAGCATTAGCTGCCATTTTTCAGTGGTCTTCACAAGTGGCCGTAAGTAGAAAACATTACTGTAGCCCTTGAGGGAAGTGCACAAGAGATGCTCATTTGAGGGCGTTAGGGCTGATTGCACAGTAGGTGCCTACGGCGCGAGTGAGGTTCAGAAGAGCCAGCCTGGGTGATGGAGATGGGCTCCGCACCAAACCCTGGCCCTGCCGCAGCCTGCTGCTGTTCGAGGCTCGGGTGGCTGTGCCTGCTTGCTTAGGCTGCTTCAGGTTGTCATTGGTATCCTTAAAGACACAAGTCTGTCAAAGACAGCTCAGATTTGGCATAGATTTGGGGAAAGGCTGCATTCAGGTCATTTTTTTTCTGGAGGAAGAGAATAAACAGCAGTGATGAGTGCCACCCAGAAGCACACACAGCTGTGCCGAAAAGCATGCATGTTTGTGCCTGACTTCTGGATGCCCAGATGTTCTGTATCCCCAAATATCCATACATTACAAGGGTAAAAACCTCAAAGTGGGTATGTCCATCCAGCCCCAGAATGCATCTGTGCATTTCCCTACATGCTGTGGTGAACCAGTGTAACCTTGTCCTAGCTTGAGCCTTACACCATTAGCACTTATCCAAACCCCAACTTCTTCAGGCAGTGGGAAAGCTATATGACTCACTGGCCTTATTAGAGTAATTGGAGAACTTTAAGTCTCCTAGCAAAATGTCCAAAGTCACTATGACATAAAAGATGGGGAAAGGGAGAAACAACAAAACACTTTGGCCTAATAATTTCTTTTAATCCCTTAGAGGCACTGATTGTTGGGATAGTCTCCATGGCACTAACCACCAAAAGTGTATGAAATATTTGTTGGGAAGTAATAGTTCCTTGCAGAGTTCACTTCCAGTGCTCAAAAACCTGTCCACTTAGAAACAAGCATCAACCATTATAACCTCTGGGACCAGTCTTGCTGTAAAATCAATATTTGAAGGTAATCACTTTATATCTGATGCATGAGCCCAGGTGATTTTACTGACTGCCTGTTGTTAATATGGACCACTGCCTAATTGTCATTCCAGAAGAGGATCCAGATGTCCCTTGCTCTCTCCCTCCAGCCCACCGTGGCTTTCATTACCAGAAAAAAATTCCTAAAAGGTGATATCATTTACTGTCAGAAGCTGAGCAGGACAAAAGCCATCCCTCCTCACACCTTTAGGCTAGCAAACAGATTTTAAAATTAACACCTCTCCTCAGCACCAGAGATGTATGTGATTTCACCTACTGGTCCACATGCAATCCCATTTGAATATCCTTAAAGTCCTTCAAGCCTGTATCTTTTGCCTTAAAATCTCAGTTCTCGTGCCTCCACGTGTTGTAGCAGTGGCGTAGGATTTTTTTCAGCATGTTTGCTAAGGAGAGGTACAAATGTGACATTCGACTCCTGACTTCATCGGTTGTATTCCACATGTAGTATTCAAATGCCAGCACAAAAGGTACATATGGAGAGAGGTGAAATTTGCTCTCAGTCTTTTGGTGAGTTTACGTTCTTAGCAACTGAGTAGAAGCTTTATTTACAGAAGATACCTGGTCTTTTTATTTATTATTATTTCTTTTCTTCCCATGGAAACATTCTGGTAATAACTATGAGTCTAAATTACCCCCAAATACAAGAAGATCTTCAGGTGTTTTAAGTCTACCCATGTGCTTGCTGTAAAACCCTCCATAAGTGCACTTTGTAGTGTTTTACAAGAACATCACTGCCTGTTTGAGAACTGCTGTTTGTTTGAGGTTGTTTTTGTTACGGAGTAGGTAAAAATGCAGCCAACAGGGATATTGTAGGTAGCTTTTAACCCCAGAAACCACTCCTGTTTGTATTAAATTTGCATTTGTTTCCTCTTATTTAACTGACTGCTAAGATGATGAAGGCCTTTCAGGCCGTGATTTGCTAGAGATACCCAGAACCCTAATAAACCTTTCTGTCACTTCTGTTAGAGATAACATTTTCAAGAAAATATTCTCTTGCCTCAAAGTACCATCACCTATACTCTTCCTCTCCTGTTCTTGAAGCGAGACTGTTTAAATAATGGTCAGGAAAAGCTTGTTTTTGCAAGGATTAGATTTTCTGAGAATTCATAGTCATGATATTTGGTCAGCTATGGAATACAAGTTGCATAGTGTTTCAGTTTAAAAAAGCCCTTAAATTAATTTTAAAAGTTGTGGGACAAAAGACTTCTCTTAAAAGGGGGAGGGGGCGGGGAATGTGTTTAATACATAGTCCTGAGCTTACTGTATATTTAAAGTAGATATATACCTTGCTGCTATGAATCTTTGACAAAGTGCCAAGTGTTGCATTGCCAAAGGTATAGCATTTCATTTATTTCTTTAGGCTCAATAGCGGTTACTGGTAACATGTGTTTGTAGGGTGTCAGTTCTGATGGAATTTTTTTACCTGGCCTGTTTCCAAGTAATGTTGGTATGTGTTTAAAATGCTTTAAAAATAAATCAGACTTTTGTGTTTCTGCAATAGAAATTCCAGGCAGAGTGATAAAGTGGGATTCACTTGCCATTACAATTTTTTTGCTCTATTTTGTTTATGGAAAGGGACTTTGTTCTTTTTATTTTGCTTTTCAGTAGGCTAAAACAATATAATAACTAGGAATAAGTATTCAGGACAAATGTCTAATATTTTAAAGGAACTTTTAAATAAGAAAAATATTGTTTTTTGCCCTCTGTTAGAAAATGCTTTTAATGTTCCTTCCCTTATGTAGTTTCTCTACCAGATCTGATATTTGTGTATTGCATCTTTGCAGATGTGCTTCTGTGGCTCTGAAATTTCTGTCCCTTCCCTTTTTGAGACACAGAGACCTACTATAGACCATCCCTTTTCATACTGAGACTTTATGTTGATTGCTGCGCACATCTATGATCTCTTCCAGGGGAGGCACTGGACACACGCTGTATGTGCAATAGCTAAAGGATGCTTAATAACACCTTCCCCCCTACAAATTCTGTAAGGATCTCCAAGAAAAAGGAACAGAGCTGTGAAAAATTCAAGTCTGTGGGTCCTTAGGACATTGTAGCTATGGGGAACTCCCTGTAAGTGGAATTAAGATGCCTGCCAGGAGCAGAGTTTCTGCAGCAGTACTTAGATCCTCTGATCTCTGCATGCTTTCCCCAGGTGACAAACTACCCCTTCGCTTTGCGGGCATCTGCTACCCTGGGCTCTTTCTCCCGTGGATGAATATATAAATCTATCAGCCTGGTAAGGTGGGCAGCTAAAGTTTGCCAGCACTTTGTACCAGCTGTTCAAAAGAAACTGCTTAATGCGGATGCCCTGGTTCATATACCTTACACCTGTGTTTGCAGAGGTGCTGAACACCTGCAGATACTAGCCTGCTTTGTTCAGTCTTTGTGAAAATTTGGCCTGTACTGTCTCAAGCTGAGGCTCTAAAACTGAAATTCCACCCCCAAAAAAATGAGTGACTGTTTTTTGGAAAATAACAGGAACAAACACGAGGTACTGATAAGCTGGGTCAAATTTTGTGTCAGTAATTTTTAAAGCAAACATTGACATATATTAGAATTTGGCCTTTACCTTTGTCTGCCAGGTGAACTTCTTGTCTTTCTTTAAGGAAAGGTATTTTATTTTCCTGAGGATAGCCTTACTGTTGATTATTCTGCGCTGTGGTGGCTTTTTTATTTTTTAAAGGATGTTCACATTTAGAATGATTTTACAGTTTTATAACAGCATAATCCATAAACTATTTATAAAGTGTAACAATACTGAAAAATAAGTATTCAATATTCAGCATTTACTGTGAATATGCAGTAGCAAATATTTACTGTTACATTTGCTTCCAAGTTTCATTGTATATCTGGAAGCTTGATAAAAACAGTTCATATTTTCTTACCAAACTGATAATGTGTTATTAATTCAGATGAAAAAAGAGGTAGCTCTACCAGATTCTTCTGTTTTGTCCCAGGTTTGAAATTTTATGAGAACCAGACTACACATTCCTCTGCTGTTAGACAGTATTATTTTCAGAGATGCTAACCTGTTAGTGATTAGCCCAGACTGGTGTCTTGGATGCTTGTGGTATCAGAAAGCCCTTCCCTGAGGACTTCTCTGGTCCAAAGAGAATTTCCACATTTGAGCTTGAAAAAGATGGTCTGAACCTGTGTATATTCCCAACTAAGGGTCAAATCCCACGAGTCCATGGGAATTTTGTCTGAGTAAAGACTGCAGGATTTGACCCTCTGGGATTTATTTGTTTCTTGTACAGATGTTTAAGTTGTTTAAAATTATGTGGTCCAGTGTTCAAAGAATTAGCTGCCTAATAGACCTTTTGCTTCAAACCCCAGCTAATTCACTGTCTCTGCTTCTTGGTGTCTTTGTACTTAAGTCATCCTACATGGCAAATTAAGGAAAATTCAGGCCTCCAGTGAAACGATTATCAAGGAAAGTAAATTACAAAATATCACAGACTGTATGTGGCCCAAAAGGTCATTTTAGATTTATTTGTAGAAAATAGCTATCATCTTTATGATATTACTATTGGTAGTATTAGAAGGCAATTTGTTTGCTATATTTGTATGTTGCTCTATGCAAGATTCTGCTCAGTGATCCTGATCATTGCCTCTGTATGTTCAATTGCTTTTACCATAAATGTACATTTTTAGGGACTCATCTATGAACTTTTAATAGGTGCTTCCTTCTGCAGCCTATCACTTCAGCTCTTTATTCTGACTGGATGATAGAATAACTATGATATGTAATATGGTCAAGTTTAAGACATTAATTGGAAAATCAGGACATGCCATGTGTTGTAACACTGATTTTGTGTTTGTGCATGCACATACATACACACCCGTTTTCTGTGTATGTGCATTAAGACATGTAAGCACATCACAATATAGACATGCTTTATCACATGGTTACCTGATGCTGTTTTCTATGAGGTTAGTGCAGAGCGTTCTATAGAAATTCAGTATCTGCAAAGGTATTAACGTGTTCCCTCTTATGTATGTTTGTGATACATGTGCCAGGCTCTTCTACGAATCTCCTGATTAAGGAAAGGCTACAGTAAACTGAATGCACTATATTTGCTTATATTTGATATTTTTATTTTAATGTTTGTATTACAAACTCATTTTTGTAGTTTAAAGTCTATTCCTTTAGATGAGTACCTTCAATCTGAAGTCTACGTAGTACTTAAGGAAGAAAACCCTACTGACCTTGCAGCAAGCAGCACCTATGAAAGGGGAAGACTAGCATGAGGTGGAAGGTCAAAAAAGCCAGGCAGACCCTATCTATTTAGTATCCCTGGAACCCTTGGTGGCAAGAAACAAATTATCTTCTTCCTCACTGGGTTTGTAGTATTCAGACCATCTTTCTGAACTGGGCCTTTGCAGCTTGGAAAAGAAAACAAAAGCCACAAGTTTGTGTGGAGAGGCATTAAAAAAAAAAAAGATAAGAGGTAGGGTGATTTTTTCCAGCAAATCTAATAGTAAATCATTTAATAGAGTAAAGAACCTGGCTGCTAATTTGGAGGGGGAGAAGAAGGAAGGAGTTTCTGAGTGGGCCCTTTGAAGTTTGAAAAAAAAAAAAAAAGCCACAAGTTTGTGTGGAGAGGCATTAAAAAAAAAAAAGATAAGAGGTAGGGTGATTTTTTCCAGCAAATCTAATAGTAAATTTCATTTAATAGTAAAGAACCTGGCTGCTAATTTGGAGGGGGAGAAGAAGGAAGGAGAAAGAAATGGAATTCTGCTAGTTGATAGGCTTTAGTTTCTTTTTGTCACTTACCTGTTTGCTTGGAGATGAAAACAATCACTTTTGATGCCTGTTTTTCTCCTTCCCTGGGAACTGTTGATATTTGCTACAGCTCCCATAAAACTTTTCACCACCCTGCTGTATGTCTTTCATAACCAGTCATACAAAATGCCTTTCATAATCTTTCCACAGTCACAGCAGAGGAGAGGACAAAACAGTACTAATGCCATTTTCTTCTGCTAAGGATGAGAGGAGATGGAAGCTGCATTTCTAAATTGGGCACTGTGTAGTTTTACTTATTGATTTACAGAGCACTTATTATCATAGTAGAACATTATAATGAACATAGCTGAAGACTGAACATTTGTTGAAACATGTCTGAGGCATTTCTACATGTTGCTTGAGGGATGAATTAATTTACATGATGTTTTACTTTTTAAATAAAACAATTTATTATAGAAATCAAAATGTCAAATCTAAAGGCTCTTATCTGTGAGCTCTCATAAATTATTTCCTTGAAACTTTTTTGGAGCAGGACTCTTCACATATTCCTCCCTCAAGCCTAAATTACACAAACAATAAGTAACAAGTTATTGTAAATGTAATGGTAATTAACCATGAAAAAAACCTACTTGTTTTGATTTTAGTTGATTTTCCCTTTAGATAAAAGTGTCTCTTTACTGTGGATTTTTAGGTTTTCATCGCTTCAAGTTTTTCAGCGTTTTTCGGCCTTTTGTCCTTCATTTCTTTAAGTGGTCACTTACCTGCATATGTCATTAGACGAGTGTCTCCCAGGTGTGATTAGCCTCGTGTGTTCTTACAGTTTTTTGGCAGCAGCAGAATGGTGATTTCTTTTTGCATGCTGGTGAGGTTCTGGTGATGAGCCGTTAAATAAAATGATCTGTCCCAAGGCCAACCACTTGGTTCATTGCCAAACAGTAATCCAGTACAATTAAGTATCAAAGATTGGTGTACTCCATTATTGCAAGAGATCTCACTGCAGCCACCTGGAAAAGCAGAATGCTCAAGAGGGGAAGAGTGATCAGGACATTTGTTTTCACAGGGGTATACTAATTTCTTTGGGGTTTGTTTGAACATATGTGATTTGGATATCCATAAATTTAAAATTAGCACTTAAATTTTCAATTTCAGCTTTATTTTCTTTCCAAAGCTGGGGGTTGAGAGAAGGAAGAGGAAAAAGTAAGAAAGAACCGACTCAATTTCTGAGACTACTTCTGCTGTTCTTTACTAACTTTCTTATTAAAATACAAGATTTCATGGTCCCATTCTATTTTCCTCCTTCATAAAGGCTGTTGTGTCAGTTGCTGCTGTACCCATGCACACATTTAAGCAGTTTAGTAGTGGCAACAAAGTTAGAAATTTGTCAAATTATTTAGCAAACAGTTTTTAATGTTTACTTTATAATTCAGGTCTGGGAATGCCAATTTTGTGTTCCACTACTTGTCTCAATATATTTTCCATAGCCTTGCGAGTAACAATTTTTCATTTGTCCAAAGAACACTGAATTCTGACGGGTGGAATTTTACTAGGATATGCCTTTTCTAGCCATAAGGACAGTAGCATTGTAAAACACACCAAATCTAAAGCAATGTCTTTTTAAAGTTCTGTAAATAGAGGAAATGGCCAAACATTTAAGGTATTTGAATATTTTGCAGCTACCCACAGCTAATCAGATAGAAAATCACACCTAATGTACACAAAGGAGTGTTTAAAATCTTATTCATATATAATAACTGAAGAAAACTTTGCCTTTTGTTACTTTGAGCTACTCAATTTGTAGGTGCTTCAAGGTGTTTGAGTGTGAAAGGGAGGAAAGAATTTGGTCTATTTCTCCCCTTCAGGAACTTAACAATTGCAGAACCCTATAAAATTATAACAGTCTCCATGTTTATGACATCTGAAAAAGTCAGAGGATGTAATGATATTAAATAAGTCTTAGTACAGTCCTCTGAAGACATAGGTTTTACTGATGGAGAAACTTAGTCAGGATTGTCAAATTGTTTATGTTTTACAGCTCAATCACAGCTGAAAATAGCAATCAGGTATTCCTAATCATATCTTCCAGCTGTAGCTCCTCTCTCTAAAAGGCACTAAACTATAGTTTTGAGAAAGATGAAAACATACGGGATAAGGAGAAGTCGTTCTAGTTTCACCAGGGGCTGCTCAAAGATCTATGGATACCAGATCTCTCCCAGGGCAAAAATGAAAGAAGGAAACAACCAGGAAAATTAAAACTCTTTTAAGACTTGAAACAACCTGGAAAATTAAAACTCTTTTAAGACTTGGAAAAGTTAAAAGAAATGCAAAAGCAGAATGCGTTAATACTAGCCAAAGGAGCCAGGGGAAATAAGAATAGCATTTCAAATATATTGGAGAAAAAAAGAAATAATGGAAAGAAAAAGCAAGCTCAATAATAAATGAAAAGGGTGACAAAATGAAAGCTGGTTCTGAAATGGCTGATGCACTGAGCTACTTTCAAAATCAGTCTTTGACAAGAAAAATAAAAGGAGTAAGGACATAATAGATCAAGTAATTAAGACCTTTTCAAAATAGTTGATAAAAAAAGAGTAAGGCAATACTTAGAAAAAACGGAATAAATGCAAATCAGCAGGTCTGGTTGATAAGCATAGTATGGTCTTAAGAGACATAGATAATGAATTTACATAATCGCTAGTAATTATTTTTGAAAAGTAAAGTACAATTGAGGAATTATCATAGGATTGGGAAAAAGCAAATCTAATACAGATCTTTAATAAAAGAAAAAAAGAGTAATTCTGGTAATTACCATAAGGCTGCTTGTTGTTGTTTATAAAGCCTAGTGGTGTGATAGGCACTTTACTGAAGCTGCAAGAAACCATCCTTACCCCAAAACAATTTAACTTTCGACTTGATATGTTTTAGTTGAAGATGACTGAAAAATAAAGTGGTTCGAAGAATGAGAACAGTAAGAATATAGGGTTTTTTTGGTTCATTCTGTATATGTACATATCTTCATGATTGCATAAAGATTTGTGGTCTATTTGAAGGAATAACAATGATTAAGAAATAAGATAACGAATATTATTGCTCTGGTGCTGAAGGTTTTACCCCATACTTTCTCTTGTCTCCACTTGCTAAGCCCAAAGGCATTTCCAGGAGGCCAAGAATATCCAGGCAGGTGCTACTTGCATCCTCCCTGTTGCTTGGCCCCTCCGACTGCCTCCTGTGGAGATGAATAAGATGGATCTGTGCTTCAAAGAGCTCTTGACCACAGTTTGTTCCTAAACTACACACGCACTCACACAGTATGGAAAGAAAAGTGAGCGTGCAGATAAAATAACAGAAGTGGTCTTCTGGACTTGCTTTCCCACAGGCTTCTTGGGTGGATAGTCTGATCTGGCTCTCCCTCTTCACTATACCTGGTCCCAAGAGGGTGCACCCAGGGACTTCTAAGGGTTTAGGAAGAAGGAGGGATCATGCCATCTAGTGGAACTCCCTCCACTTTTTCCAGCTCTTCTCTGAGAAACATGGAGGAGAACATGGGTTCTGAAGTTTCACTTGGACCACTTCCTGAAGAAACACAGGAATGCAGTTTCCAGAGGGGAATAAATGAATTTAAGTGCAGCAAATCAGGCAAAAATATTTGGAAACTGTGATTTAATAAAAAAATAATATGGAGGAAATAACTTCATAGATCTTTGCTTAAATGAAAGGATAGATAAAGAATTTTGCAAAATGTTTTAAGCAGTAATATGAACTTGAATGCGCCCATATTGCCATGTGAATATTCCAGTTGGTTGCAGAAGCGCAAGCTGTATTTTGGGGATGAAGTAAGGTGTCCAGAGGTGTTCTGCAGATGTGAGTGAAAGACTCAATTTGTTGATCATGTGATTAAGGAAGGGGAGGTAAACAGACCATTCATTAAATCTGCAGGTCGTACTAAAACTGGGAGGTGTTTTCAACACCAGCAAGGACAGAGTGCGTAGATATAAAAAGAAGTGAGGACAGGTTAGAAATATGGACAGGAAATCACAAAATGGGATTCAACCTGGCAAATGGAATCTGATACATCTGCTGAAATAATAACACAAAACACAGATACTCAGCAGGAGAAAGATGCTTGTAAAGAATTGATGTTGAAAAAAGGCCTAGGGGTGATAGTGGGCAGCAAATTGGGTACGAGTTTGCCATGTGATACAACAACCAACTGGCCTCCCTCCCCAACACTTCTGTTCTTGCTTGTGTCGTGTTATAGAGCAGAAATGGGATAGACCCCTTCTACAGACTATGATAAGATATAATACTGCACACAGCTTTAGGCATGTCATAAAACAATAATAGATATGAATAGGTGTAGTAATTGGAAGCTCTCTCATAGTGAAATGAGACTGGACAATGAATTTTGAAGCATATAATAGGAAGTCATTCTGCACGGATGGATGAACGCTGCTGTCTTTTTCAGCTTTAATTTTCATGTTTCCATACAAGGCAAGTAAAATGAACAGTAGTTATTGTTTAACCAAGTATCTTTGCACATCAAACATGTTAATTTCATTTTTTTCTGGGTCAGATATTTTGTTAACCGTGACATCTTGGCACTGAACTAACCATAATAAACTGCCCCTAGCCCAAGTGGTTCAGTTCATTGCAAGGTGATCTGTAGTAGGATGTGTTAATTTTCTTCCCTGAGATAGTAGATGAAAGAAGACTATCTAGAAGAAAAGACTATTTTGAAACACACTTATCCTTACCTGTACGTTTAGATTTTTGGACATCTGCAGTTTAAGTATTTTTCAGCCACTCAGTCAAAAGTCACATTATATGTGTGTAAGTATATATATTTATATACTAATATGCATGCCCCACTCTAATGTCGTCAGGTAGTGAAACTTCATAATTTACTCTGCAATTTGCATAGGTGATTTATCTTTTTACCTAAGTCTGCTCTCCTGGAAGAAGGCTGTCTTTGGCAGAAGCAGAAATACAGGGAATACTGACCTTCAGAACAGTGGCTCCTGAGGTAGGGTACAGAAGGATGAAAGAATTGCTAATAGCCCTTCAATAAGTACAGCTGTTGCTCCAGGCATGTGTGGGTGCTGCATACCTTTTGATTTGTATCCAGCTGTTTTTCTCTGCTTTTAGTGATTCTAGAAAGCCGACTGGGCCTTTTTGTCAATCTCTATTTCTTATATCCAAAAGCATGTCTGTTGCTCCAGGCATGTGTGGGTGCTGCATACCTTTTGATTTGTATCCAGCTGTTTTTCTCTGCTTTTAGTGATTCTAGAAAGCCGACTGGGCCTTTTTGCCAATGCTCTATTTCTTATATCCAAAGCATGTTTACTACCTAGAGTTAATACAAAGAGTCGGGTGAGATCCTTGGCTGCTAGATAAGCATATCTCCCTTGCCCATGTCCTTCACAGAACAGGGAATGTTTAGTATTATCCATTGTAGTTTTTCATGTCACACCAACTACTGCAGAATATAAAAGTATGTTTATTGACATATTAATAAGAAAACAAAACAGAGAAATAGGTATTTCAGTAATGTTTCTATTCTAGAAGCAACCAGCAAAGATTTTTAGTTACTAATGTCATTGAAAATTCTACTTTCAGACACTTGTTTGTTGACCTTCAGTGAAGCTGCCAATACAGCTGAATGCTCTCTCTAACACTGACCATTTTTGCTACTGGTAGATGAGCCTGTTTCAAAGTCTTATAACCTGTTGCTTGATAAAGACCAGAAATGGGATTTCATAATGAAATCAATATCACATTTAGGAATTTCTACTAGTGTAATGGTACTTTACCATGCTGGGTTTTTTTTTACCCTCAGTTAGATATATTAGCAATGCACTTAATAAGACAGAGAGGGACTCTTCAGGTCATGTAGCCTGGTTATCTACTTGTACGTACCAAGTTAAAATCATGTAAAGGACCAAAATTGCAAGAGAATAATCCATTATTTCCAAGCAATATTGAATGTAACAGTAGTTGCTTGTTTTCTCTAACAACCAAATTAAGGGTTATAAATAAAAGACTAAGCCCAGAGTGAAAAGTAGAAGTTGAAATGAGTATTCGGAAAAGATGTACAAACTCTTTATTTTTATCACAGTACTTGTGCTACATTTGTGTTGATCAATTTACAGAGCTGGAGTCTCCACCTCCTCTGTTGAATACGCATCTTAAAACCTTGTTAAATCAGCTTGTTAAAACAGCTTTTGATTTACTGTGTTCATGTAAAGGTTTCCATTTTTTAAATCATATATGCTGGTGCACACGCACAGCATTTAAGATCAGAACTGGGCTATTAAAGTTTCCCATTCCTCATCACGGCTACAAAGGGCTAGAATTGCACATTTAGCTGTAGAATAAAACATGTAAGCCTCTTAAAAGGGCTTTTTGACACTGTCTTTTCTTATTAGTGTATTTATTTCTGTGTGTATTTAGTTAGAGAGAGAGATGGATTTTAAAGATATTGTTCAACTACAGGAGAAAAATAATAAAAGTAAGCTGGGGTTCTGAAAAGGCTGGGTAAAGTCCTTACTAGAGGAGAAAGAAAACAGGCCAAAGTTCTAAAGTGTCCATTCCCAGTGCTGTAGGTGCAGGTACCGTAACTCACAGTGGTGATAGCTGCAGCCTGAAAAACATAAGGGTGGGAGACCATGTCCTGGAGGTTTGGTTCTCCCCGTCTCCCGCTTCAAGAGCACTTCAGCAACAAGTTGCAGGTATACACCGGCCAAGCTGGTGACAAGGGGATTGTATGTGGAAAGAAAGAATTCAGGGATATGATGACAGCTATGTATCCCTATATAGATTCATCCTGTAGACATAAATAAATTGGCTGGATTGCTTTTGGTGTTAGAGATAGTCTTAACTAAGGTGAAAAAAATGAAAACAGTAACAAGGATTGATGCAATTCTGTGATGCTTTGGCAATCAGTGTCACAATAAAATTGTTACAAATAAAATGCCACAAATTAAGAGATGGTTATTTTATAAGAAGTTTCAACACAGTTTTGTAATCTCTTTGTAGTACCAGTTATCAATATTTTAGCAAATAAATAACCGCCATAATTTCTATGGGGTTGTTATTTTTGTTGTTGGATTTAGGAAACAGAGGTACAGGCAGACACATAGTACATAGCAGCAAAGTAGTTTCTTTAACAGTGGATTGCCTCTGTTGCAGGTATCTTAACTTCTCAGAGCTGGTTAACGTTCTTGGTAGTGTTCCTAGCTTTTTAATAGTTTCTATCTCGCTTCTGCCATTTTATGCGAAGTACAGTAAATGGGTGAGAAATTAAGTAAATACCCAAGGGAGGATCAAAATAATTTATACTACGCCACAGACATTTCAAGTCTTGCAGTCTCTGAGCAACCACTTGCTGAGCTGAGTAGCTCAAAATGGTAAAGTATACTCCATAAATCAGAAATCCAGGTCAGGGTTTCTGAAAAAACATTATTTTGCCAGTGTTTATATTTAAAACAGTACAAAATATGTAGTTTAACATAGGCCTTTTGCAGGCTTCAAGGAATTTGAGGATTTTGATAAAACAGACTTCATTTAAATGAACAAGCGGTGTATTTAGAAAGATATATAGTTATCAAGCTTTCTAATAATGGTAATGGTATTTATGCAAAATACTTTGTATGAACCCAAGAATTTACCAGGTATCTGAAAATATATGACTATCAAACTGTGGTGTATTTGTTTTAGAGGAATATATGTAATTGTGTGGAGGATTTTGATAAAACAGACTTCATTTAAATGAACAAGCGGTGTATTTAGAAAGATATATAGTTATCAAGCTTTCTAATAATGGTAATGGTATTTATGCAAAATACTTTGTATGAACCCAAGAATTTACCAGGTATCTGAAAATATATGACTATCAAACTGTGGTGTATTTGTTTTAGAGGAATATATGCAATTGTGTATGCATGTGAAGTTAGTGATCACCAGAGGCAAATAGACAGGCTTGGAAATAAAAATCTTCACTTTATCTATGGAATGGATATATACCATATTGCTATATAATATCATATTTCACACTGAGCCTCAAGGTCATTATCTCTAGGAATGAGGCAGACAGTGCATTTCCCATATCTCAAACTCTGATGAAGCAGCAAATTAGTGCCAGTTAAGGTGTTGGCTTTTTTATGATGTGAATGCATCTGGTAGAAACGAAGCCTACAAATTAGCCTTTACTTAGGCCAGTGAATAATTGTTATGGGGTAACAATTTTATTTAATTATTCTGGACTTTTACATTTTTTGGTAAATGGCACCTAGCAATAAAGTTTCTACTATTATCAAATGTAGGTACCATGTCCTGTGATTTGAATGCTAGGTTGTTTGCAGGTATTTATTTGACTGATAGAAAACATGAACTTTTACCCCGCAATTGCAAGACAGCAAGGAAATTATATTTATTCTGCTTAGTTTTATGCAGTGTGGCTTGTGTCTGCTGATAACTGACAATCCAGCTACAAGCGTGTAAGAGGATGGGTATGAAATGATAAAATCAGGAATGTGATTCAAGTACCATTTAGGATGGAAAATCTAGAATTTTAAAATGCTTTGTGGTTCTAACAGTAATGCTGCTTTCATTACTACTGTACCTCAAATCAGCAGAGAGAAAAGCTTCTGAAGTTAAGATTACCCATAGGATTTGTAAAACAGATTGATGGAAGTAATTGGTAAACTGCTTAATCAAGCCTTGCTTGGAGGTGAATAAGGACTGTAGGATAGAAAATGTAGGCTGTATAAGTAACCCAACAAGTCAGTAGAGTTCTTTTTTCTGAAAGAAACAAAGATAGCAGTAATTAATGACCCTGACTCTGTGCCAAAAAAGCTTTCTTCTGACAACTCCAACTTAATTAAAACTTAAGACATTTCAATGGCCTCAGAAAGCCCCTGATGGGGTGAACTCTTGCAAACTCGTGAGAAAATTTTGTAAATTAAAGGAAAAGATGTGTGTTACCACTGGTGCCATGACTCTAATCCCTGGCAGTCAAAGAATCTATTTAGCCAAAGCCTTTTCTTTTAACTGGCTCACACCTGCAGGCTTACTGGCACTTCCTCTGTACCAGAGAAGGCAGTTTTTGTGTTTTACGGAAGATCAGATAATAGGAGTCTTGCTGTTACTTTTGTTTTTGTGCATTGTTCATTAGGCTGTGAGTGTTGCAGGCACACTTGATATGCTTGGCTAGCTTGGGGGGAGAGTAGTGGCTGAATACTTTAGGTGGTGCAACATTAGT
>NW_008794595.1:696445-721445 GCF_000699145.1 Aptenodytes forsteri | reverse complement strand
GGTTACCAGTTTACTGTATATTTCTGTACCACTAGCCAGACAGACTTGTCCTGGGTGATTTAAAAGCAGGAATACTCTAAGGTTATAAAGCTGGTTAAAGCACCAGATTAAGAGCAGACTTTTGTTTCGTTTCCAAAAACTGATAGTTCTCTCTTATGATTTGCTTTTGGAGGGTGTACAGTCATACAGTTCATACATAATCCAAAATATTTCTCCGCTTCTTTGTTAGAAAGACTCGCTGTGACTTTCACTCCTTTGGGTAGAGATGGGAGCAACCATTTCTAGTTCTGTAAGTTTGTTTCCATGCAAGTTTCCAAAAAAAATCCCCACTTGTGACCTCATCCTTCAGGGCACTCAGTAGCTGAGGTGGGCTTGAGCCCTTCCACCCCTGCTGTTGTCAGGGAGGAGGGCACTGATTTGGGGGAGAGCACATCAAGGCAGTATCTGTGCCGGTAATTTCAGGATAATTTCCATCCTTTTCAATGGCATCTAAACTCCAGGTATTTATTTCAGAGTTGCTTGTGGTTGTGCAAGGATGTGTGTGTGTGGATGTGCAACACAGTTCACGATTATTTTATTTAGCAAACAAATTTTAAAATTTGCAACTTCATTTTCTTTCTGTGATGAACTAATTCAATTTTCTTTGGCCCTCAGCCCTGTAGGGGAGTAGGGAGATTTTTGAACTACTAATTTTTGATCACTATGCAAAACATGCCTAGAACATAAGCATTTCAGTTGGCATTAACGATAAACAAATTTCCAGTGGTATTTAAATGTAGATAAATGTATAAACCATAAAATATTTCTGCTGGCATTTCCTTACTAGTTAGCAGCTGTTACAACATATCCAAACAATCTATTAAGTAAAGGAAGACATTTTGTAATATAGATTAATAGAAATGAGCAAGAAGATGATAGGCAAAAAAAGCTCTTGGATAAAACTGCCTTTTGTTCTTAATTGGAAAAGTGTATAAACAGACTGAATTTCAGTATGAATGTTAGACTTCAGCCGAGTTCCATAAGGTACACTGAGTGTAGCTTAACACGTTTAATTTCAGACATAACTAACACTAATCAGATAGGGATTTTTGAAAACAATTTATTCCATTTCAATGGAATTTCCATTTTACTAGCTGTAATCTCAAATATGTAAATGGTAGCCAAAGCTGGATGTGATGTTTCAGTTAAGAATTTTTTTTTTTTGCCCATTGTTTCTTCTAGCATCTTCTTGCCAAATCTTCTGGAGCGCTTGTAATTTCCTCTGTACAGAGCCCAACAGGCTCATCAGCAGCAGAAGGTAAACATAATAGATGTGAGGAATTTCTGGAGATTTATGAGGTTTAGCTTTCTGAAATGTACACTGTGTCTGGCAGTCCTAGGATGTGGCCACATGTGGACTCTGTGAATTGAAAATGTTATAAATGGGGCATCATTTAGCCCTTGTTAGGAATAAAATTTAGGAACAAAAGATGCGTTCTGCAATAGCACTTAAGTATCGTTTCTGCCCTGCAACAGCATGTTTTAGCTCAAAAGGATAATCATCAGGGAGGTTAAACTTTTGTTAAAATGTCTATGAAATTTGACAAACAGATTAATATCCCTATCCCTAATTATTTAATAAATTAAGCTTACTACCTACAGTCACAGTTTCCAAACTTCTATTAAGTAAAGGAAGACATTTTGTAATATAGATTAATAGAAATGAGCAAGAAGATGATAGGCAAAAAAAGCTCTTGGATAAAACTGCCTTTTGTTCTTAATTGGAAAAGTGTATAAACAGACTGAATTTCAGTATGAATGTTAGACTTCAGCCGAGTTCCATAAGGTACACTGAGTGTAGCTTAACACGTTTAATTTCAGACATAACTAACACTAATCAGATAGGGATTTTTGAAAACAATTTATTCCATTTCAATGGAATTTCCATTTTACTAGCTGTAATCTCAAATATGTAAATGGTAGCCAAAGCTGGATGTGATGTTTCAGAAAAGAATTTTTTTTTTTTGCCCATTGTTTCTTCTAGCATCTTCTTGCCAAATCTTCTGGAGCGCTTGTAATTTCCTCTGTACAGAGCCCAACAGGCTCATCAGCAGCAGAAGGTAAACATAATAGATGTGAGGAATTTCTGGAGATTTATGAGGTTTAGCTTTCTGAAATGTACACTGTGTCTGGCAGTCCTAGGATGTGGCCACATGTGGACTCTGTGAATTGAAAATGTTATAAATGGGGCATCATTTAGCCCTTGTTAGGAATAAAATTTAGGAACAAAAGATGCGTTCTGCAATAGCACTTAAGTATCGTTTCTGCCCTGCAACAGCATGTTTTAGCTCAAAAGGATAATCATCAGGGAGGTTAAACTTTTGTTAAAATGTCTATGAAATTTGACAAACAGATTAATATCCCTATCCCTAATTATTTAATAAATTAAGCTTACTACCTACAGTCACCTATATCTCTTCACATTGAAACAATCAGATCAGAGATCATTGTACAGCAACCTAGGAATATGAAACTACTCTGAACTAAGGAGATTGGCATTATTGGGATTTGGTATCAAAAGCTTCGGAGCAAAAAATGCAAAAGTACAAGCCTCCTAACTGTACCATTATTCTAAACATTAATTTGTTAAATTCTGCCATCTGTTTATGAAAATGTAATTGAAAAATTGCACTCCTATATCAGTTTATTGAGCTGATAAAAGAAGATACATTAGCGAAGACAGAAATATGCCATCCTAATGATCATGATAATATCACTGCATGTTAAAGTGCTCTTTTAACCTTTTTCAGTGGGCTTTACTGATATTAATTAATCAGCTTGAATGCTGTCAACATCTCAAGCACTAGAGTGCTCGTTCCAATTCTGTGCCAGGCATTTCTCTGCATCTTTTTCTTTTATATGTTTAGCTAGAAGAGCCTAGAAGAGCATTAGCAGAACAGTAGAGAGAGGCCTCTTCTTCCTGCCCATTGTTTACCTGTAGTATTGCCTGATGGAAGAGCTCATGTCCATAAGCCTAGGTTTTTCATGGCCTGTTTCATCACCGTTCTCAAGGACTTGCATAAATGAAAGATGGGGTCGTTTGGAAATAAATATTGCCGAGAATATCACTTTAACCCTCATCTTCTTCCACAGTACACTAAAACAGAGGGAAAAGGTAGCCTGTAGTGAGAAAGATGGTTAAACAAAAGCTTCTCTGACTTCTGAGATGAATGACACTTGAAATGTTGCTCCTTGGTGTGTTTAAAATCTAAAAAATTTGCATGGCTGCCTCATGCTTTTGTTTCTGCCGAGTAATAATGCTCTGGGATGCTTCCAACTGTAGCAACCTAATTGCTAAGATTGAAATGATAACCATTTGCATATCAGCTTTGGGCCAATAACTGACTCTAATGGACACTGTTTCCAAAAGTTTTTGTGTATTGATTTCCTAGCATTTCTCCCCTTTCACTAATACTGTGAGCACAGTGAATCTGGGAGAATGAACATTTTTATCTCCCGGCATTCATGTGCATGTTCATAAAATGTGTGGGCACCTTAAAAGCATTAATAGTATTTTTGAGCTTCATTTGGAAGATAATATATTTCAAAGACCAGAGTATAAAATAGCTAGATATCATTGGAAAACAACATTTAATTATTAATGAAACTAAGACATTGGCTTGGAATGAGAAGCGACTGCTTATTTACTGGAGATTTTACAGCAAAGGTAAATAATGAAATATCTTTCCTAAGCTAACCTACATAGCGGTTTTGATTTAAAGGTATTTCTTAACATGGAAAATACAAATAAACATTTTAACTCCCCTGCAAAATAAGAAGAGAGTCTTGAATTTGTGCAGGTTTTGTGTGCATTTATCACGAGCAGCTATTGTGGAAGTGGGATTACTGCCTGACAATTTCATCATGTCTGTGAAAGTAATGTTTAGGAGGTGAAGTAATACAATGATGCTAATCCAGCTTTTTATAATCAGCCTCCTATGTATATAATATTTATATTATTGTCTGTGCAGGGTTTTCTTTTCCTAGAAGCATTCCTTATCTACTAGAATTCTTGTTTGACAAATGAGATTGGATTACCAAGTCACAGCTGTATACACTGGTTGATGTATTGCTGTAGGATTGATAATTCAGAAAAGCAATGTAGTATTTGGGGGTTAATTTTCTTTTCTTAGATACAAGAATCTAATGCTGCTTGCTAGATATTTTCTTCATTTTTGTTATCTAAGTTTTACCAGGTTTAGACTAGTTATTGACTCAGTTAATGTAAAAAATGTTGATATGCTGTCAATATTAATGTAGATGTCAGTCCAACACTAGTCCCTAATGTATGTAAGAGCAAGTATTTTTTACCTTGATACAGAAAGGCAGTCATGTGTGAGATTTAATATACATCCTAATCTATCTTGTCATTGCACTAGCCATGGGTGATGTGCTAATGTATGGGCAACCATTTTCTTTTTCTCTTCACACAATGGAATAGATACACATGAATGACAGCCAAGTCTCCGCTCTGTAATTATTTGGAGGGCAGTTAGAACGTACAGAAGGAATACAGTAGTTTTACTTATAGACTTAAAGTCTATAGCCCTTTCTTTTTTTTTTTTTTTTTTAATCTTCCAGGGAACCATATGATCACTAATAATTGGAAAAAAAACCCCTCCAAAACCCCAAGAAATGGCTAAACCTAAGTAAGCTTCATAACACACACAGAGTTTGGAATTTCAGTTCTGAGTCCTTACACACACAGCCAAATATTTTCATGTATTTGAATACATTCTTTGTGCTGACATAATCATTTTGATTCACTTTATTGGCAGAATATATGTTTTATGATACAGAAGATTTGTCATCAAGTATTTCTAAAAAATGAATAATCAAATGAGCTCTTTAATTAAATCTCTTTTATATTCATTTTCCTTTTTCCTTTCTCCATTTCTCTTTCAAATTGTGAACAATTATGGAAATATGGGATTGTGAATATAAGTTGACACAATGTAAGATAAGCAAGCAAAAATTAATGTCCATAGCATGTCTCATCTTTGTGCATGTTGGCAAAACCAAAAACCTGAATATTGCTTTTTATATAAAAGACATTTTGATGAGATTGCAGTTTCCTAAAAAGCGAGTCCAAAAAATTACATATTTCTTAACACAGCTTGAGTCAACAAATCTTTGACTTCTCATATTAATTTATAATATAGCTTCCTTTTGTTCCTCTTTTCAAACTGTAAGAAACTGTCTTTATGCATTCAATCTGTCTTTGTGTGAGAGAAAATGAAAATGAGGCACACTGTCCAGATCATAAAGATAAGCAACTGCCTGCAATTTCAGCATTATTTTTACTATATATTTAGGGAGGGAGGGTACATTTTCTCCCCTGTGGTTGGATGCTATTATTTGTAGACTAAAGCTACTGCTTTCCTGGCACCTTCCAGTGTTCCATTCAGAATTAAATTCACTATGCACATCTTCACTAACTCTAAATTGAGACTGGTATAATTTCAACAATGGAAACTGACTGCAAAATTCTGCACACAGCGCTTTATATGGTAATATTCCATTTAGGAAAAAAAAAAAAGGAAAAACAATAATTCCAAAACATTCTATTTTTAGAATATATGTTATAATCCCCATACTACTTAAGTTTCCTATGAGTATTCTTCTTTTCTGAGAGTAGTAATATAAGGCTAAATTGTTACCTTATGTTTTCATGGGGTAGGTTTGTGACCACTGACAGTTATAATTTACAATGATTATGGACATTAGCATACTTGACTGTCGCTATTATTTTTATTTCAAATACAAAGACTTTCAGTGAACTAACGGTATGAGGAGTGGATGTTTTATCTTCACAGAATGCTACAAAGTTCCTATCAGACTATAGCTACAGTGTTGTACCAGCACTTATTCACAGCCCATAAGAAGTATTCATTTGCACCTTTGAGAGAATATTGTGTAAACCTGTAGATTGAGTCACCCTAGGTTCTTCTGTCTGTCTGTCTGTCTGTCTACTGATCTATCTAGCTACCTGCTACATGGCATAGGATCTGAATATTTGTTGAAGTTGCTAAAAGGAACGAGGGGTGGTGTCAAATGCTTTAATATGCAAATAATTCTGCTCACTAAAGAGTTTATAGTGGCTTCTGTGTCACTACTCATTCAAGTAAACTCTATGCACTTTTCAGTGTTGCTGGGTTTCTGAATTAGAAGTATAAACTTTGATGAGACACAAGTGATGTTGAAGCGGCGTGACAGGCAGTAGATGTGTTCTCACAAACTTACAGCATTTGTAAGGTCAACATTTTCAGAATATCCATTCAAATTAATCATCAATCTTCCACCTTTTATAACTTAAATCACAAAATATATTGCCAGTTAAAATTTATTTCAGGGTTTAAATCTGAATTTCTTACCTGTAAATGCTACCATCTGCTCTTGTTGTAGATTAGTGGCGTTGCTGGTAGTATGTCAACATGTAGGTACTGTGAAGATCTTGAATTAAAAATATCTACAATAAATTGTTGGAAAGCCTAAGAATATTGATTTGAAATTGAGCATAAGTGCTAGGTTTTTCAGGAGGAGTAGGAAATCAGGTCTTTGCTTGAATATAAGGCGTGTATCTGTGATTTAAATTTTTCTCTTCTAAGTGTTTAAAAACACTCATGTAGTGCACAAGACCATACAAACCAGTTCATTTAGTATTTTTGCAACCTGTCATGTTAATATGTAAATACATGTGCATATGTATTTAGACAAATCTAAAAACATGCATTATTTACATGCTGTAAGAGATTTTTTTCTGAACCATTACAGTCTATTATGTAAATATGTATTTAAAGGGCATAATATTTTTTTTTTTAATTTCATTGGTTTTTTGACTTGATAGGTTATAATGGCTAGGATCCCTTACAGAGTAACTCATAATTTATTTCAGTCTGTATTATAGATGTTGCTATGATGTTAATAAGAATTTGCATATAAAATATGCTTCAAGAAGTTACTGTACACATAAATATTAATAATTCACTGATTTTAAATGGAACAGAGAACATCAAAACTGATTAGTTCACATAGGGTAAGATTCATCCTCTCTGCAGAAGGCTAGCACAAAACCTAGGCATCATTTAAGCCTCACTTAAGCCCTCAAAATGCAGCTTAAATGGATTTTAACTGGTGCATAGGCTTTGCTCTGGCAATCAGTGAAGTAGTGAATTTAATCCATAAGAGAATAATGTATTTCTAAATGCTCCCCATTTCTAGAAGTGAATTAGTAGGTCTCCTAGGAGCTCTCAACTTCCAGCAGTCCCCCAAATTTTACCTCATTGTTTGCAAAAGAAGTGAAATCCAGTTTTAGAAGAAACATGTAAAGTGCCTTTCTCTGTGAAGAATCCCATCTGTTTTGGGTCACGTCTGTATCAGCAATGGAACAGAGTACAGAGATGGCCGACCTAGTTCAGAGTACACGGATACATCCGCTATAGATTGAGGACAATTATTTATCCCAAGTTTATATTCCAGCTCTTGCAAATTTAGATTTCAGCTCATATTCCATAATTAAATATGGAATTTAGCCATTCAGTGGATTCTGAGGTGCCCTTAAGATCATTATTATTCACGGAAACTGTGTGTTCATCTGGTTACTGGGATGAGGTTTAATGTTTGGATATGTTGATTTTCAGTCAACAGATATGACTAAACACAGGCAGAAAGGAAAAAAAAAACGGGCTCAGATTGTTCTTTACCAGCTAATACTTCTTGTTACGGGACAGTGCTGGCACTAGTAGATGGTTTTGTAATAGGAACCTGACAGCCGCCAGTAGCAGATGCTAAGGGAACGAACAGAGGAAGAGGTCAAGCATATAGTCATGCTTCCCTGGCATAGCATCCCAGCTTCTGGCAAGTTTTCCAGACATCTAGTTTTCAGCAGACCAGGCTTAAGCTGTGAGCACAGGAGAACAAAGAATACCTACAGAGTTTAATAATTCAGAGTGTCTCAGGAGGGACAGTAGGAAAAGGGAAAGTGTGACTTGGGCTCCAAAACCTGCTGAGAGTGAGGATGTCAAAGGAAAATAGACATGTCTAGGTAATCGTGAAATGGCAGAAAAGTAGTTAAGCTGGATTTGTGTTGGGTGCTCGTTGTTTTAAAATACATTTATCTAATACTGTGTTTCTAAGCGATACGTTTTGAAGAAGAACAGCTGTTTGTAGGATATGTCGAGGCTCAGATTGCAAAAAGAGCTGCAGGGCCTAACTTGAGTCAGGCCCGTGGAACAATACCAGTTTATAATACACAAAATATGCAAAACACATTGCAGCCTCGGAGTAGGAGCTGTGCAGAGAGGTAGAGGTACAGGGGGGTGTAAGATCCAAAAAATTCTTCCAAAGTCTACATAAATCCCAGGAAACTGAAGTGGGGCAATGTCCCATCCAAAGATGCCTTGCAGACAAGGGCTTGCATCCTTATGGCCAAACTCTTCTCTGCTGGAGTTACCCCTGCTCATTGGGAAGGAAGAATCAGCTACACTGAAAAAGAAGGCAGAAGTGGAGTTCGGTTTGCAGTCATGTCAGCCTCACCTTACAGAGGTTTCAGCTGACATTTTCAAGTGGGGTCCACAACAAGCAACTGTGAGATCAAGCTCTTTGAATAATCTGTCAATGAATCAGTGCAATAATTGCTCGTGGGCAGCAAAACACATATTGAGCCCAGGGTCAATTGGTAGCTATCTAGCCCAAGTGGGATGACACAGAAAAGGCTCTGTGTCTTTGCCACTGACTCTTCCTATAGGGCAAATTGTTTTGGCAATAGAAGAGGATTTGATTTCAATGAATCTCTTCCAAACACGATAAAAAAAAAAGCTAATCTGAACTATTACTACTGGGTAATGTACTCACTGGTCACAGTTAATCTTTTAATTAAAATCTATTTACTAGGCAAAATTAATAGTCACATTAAAGCCAGTTGACTTGTTTTGGGTTGTTTTGGGGGTTTTCTTTGGTGGGTTCATTGGGATTTTGGGTTTTGCTTTAGTTTTTGGGTTTTGGTGTTTTGTTGGTGTTTTGGGTTTTTTTTTTGGTAACAGCAACTTGTTGAGTGGTAAGTCAAGTTCTACTGGGCCTTGAGGAGAAAGGGCCTGATGGGAACAGAAATACTTCTAGGCAGGCTGTGCCAGGCCAGCTTCAACAAGAAATGTAAAACAGTATCTTGAATTAATGGGGTCCAGTCTTTAAATACCTTGCTGAACTGAGGCCTGGGCTCAGTGCAGGGAGAACCCATACTGAAAGCAAAGCTCCATTTTAAACTCCATCTCTGACTCTTACCTCATGACACAGGACTGAGGCAAGCTGAATTCCCTTCATTTTCCCCTATTTTTTTGTCTTTTCCTTCTTCTATCTTAGGCAGAGCCATGGATTAAAATGACTGTCCTTCTGGCTTTATACATTTAGAGAGAGACATATATAGATAGATGTCAGCTTCTATATCTGTAATGGAAGCTCTACAATATCATTGAATATATTGATTAGTAAAATTAGTTTAGAAAAGGTAATAATATTGAGCAGTTGTATACAAATAATTCAAAGGAGTCCTCTGGAACATATGGATAGGAGCTGCTTACAATTCTAAAGCAAAAATATTAAATACTGTACATCATTTGGGGGCAGAAATTACAGTACTTGTCTGAAAACCTCTTTTTTAGTGATTATGGATCTCATCCCTTTTGACTTTCCAGAGAAATACCAGATGTTACAATTCCCTATGGTGGACCAATTACTTGCTAAATTTTTATTATTTTAATATACATCAAAGCAATGGTTTAACTATGTGTGTCTGAAAAACTTTCGGGGATTTCTTTTGGTTTTTGTTTTTGCTTTTTATACATAACTTTAAACCATTCCAAAACAATTCTTTTTCTAGTTTGATTAAAAGAATCATATGAGCCTGGATTGAGACCTCACTACTCAACTTTTAGCCTGGAGCAAATTTTCTTAAAAAGCCTGGGAGAATGGGGTTGGTGGGAAAGGAGGGAAAGGAAGGAAGGAGGGAGGGAAGCCTCAGCAGTGGAAATGCTGACTGAACCTTAACTATAGCATCGTGAATGGTGACGCTATAATGCAATGCTAACAAGGACTCCTGAGATAAATACAACATCAATTAAAGGCTTGCAGGTGTGTCACTAGGGGTGGATAAAAAAAGAGAATGGGAAAGGATTTGTGCCAGCAGACCCTATGGTTTTGTAGTAATTAGTAATCTGTGCAGGTGTCTATTATGACTAACTGACAATAAATCTTGGTTTCTGTTTTGAATATTGCTTTTGTTTCCCAAGTTCCATGCCTGAAGGGGAAAAAGAAAATGACTAGAAGATTAATTACTGCAATGGTTACTCCCAACAAGATAAAATGGAAAGTAGTAATCCACTGAATGAGATTAAATGTTCTTCTGCTTATTATTTTCATATTTTATTTTGATAACAGAAAACTGAAGGCAGTGTAGGTTGCATGGGGGTACGTATGTACTGATTTTTGCATAATGATGGAAAAATAAGCCTACTTTGTCAACAGCCTTTCTTCAAGTTATGTGCATAAGGTAAATTTTTTTCCTACTTCAGCAAAATAATACAAAGGTATCCAAACCTTCTACATTTGTGCAGTAACCTCTAATTCTAAGCACAGTGACGAACTGTAAGTAAATTTTACCACAGAGCTATGTTTTCCTTAGCCTCTCCATCTGCTCGTTTTTGACACCCCTGTCATTAACTGTCATTTTCCTTTAAATATACAGTGAAGCTGAAAGGCCAGCTCTACATCACATCATTTCAGATTAGGGGCAGTTCCTTTGAGCTGAGCACTGTTTAGGTGTCAGAAAGAAGTCTCTGACCTCTCTCGTACCACACTGCCGCAGGGCCTTAATTAGTACTGACTCCAGCCATTACTGCAGAGAGGACAAAGACGACCACATCATTTTTCTACTTAGGAAGTTAGCGTCTGACCTAATAACTTGTCCAGGCTCGCAGGACACTGTAATGGCCACACAATGGCAGTGGGGATTATTTGTCAGATTCTTTCCTCCCCTAAATGTAGGATAATCAGGGAAGTTAACTATTGTATCCTTCAGTCCTGCAAGGGTTGTTTTAGGGTTTCACTCTGTTGATTTGTCACGGAGAAAATAACGGACAGAGAAGGAGTCAGATATTCAGAAAAGTAAAGAGGGTGATAACAAAGTATAGAGTGTTTTTTGTCCTGGCTAGAAGTATCTGATTATTTAAAATATTGCTCTTCTTATAAGATCTGCTCTGGTGCTATTGGATTTAGTGGAACTTTATCACTTATTTCATGAAGACCAAACTCAAGTCCACAACCAAATTAGTTCCTTTTTTCTCTCTCCTCCTTCCTTCATCCCACCCTTCTTCATCCCATCCCCCAGTCTCCTAGCAGAAATTCACTCTCACATGAGAAACACTTTACAATGCTTTTGGCACAGCATCTTTTGTCTATTTCACTAGAAATTGGACTTATTGCATCCGATGTCAGCATTATACAGTTCCACAGAATCTCCTTAATTTTCCTATTTGTTTGGTAGCATTCCACTGAGAAAACTTCATGCCAGAATATAACAACTTCTTAATCTAGAAATCTCTCTTTTTTTAAATTTTATTTTTATTTTTAAAATTAAATAAAGCAATTGAAATTGCTATAGAAGTTGCATTGCCTCACACCATGTTCCTTTATTATCAGCCAGTGTCACATGCTGCAGCACAGAAGCACACTTTATGCTACTGCAGCAAAAATTACTTTCACTGTAAATACATTTCAGAGAGTCGGCAAGATGATCTAAAACTTGCAGCAAGCTAAGACTCTGCTGATGATCAGTTTGTCAAGGTATAGATATAATGTATACTTAGTATTTTTGAAAGCTGTTTGACTGTAATCGATTCGTCTAGTAGATTGAGGCTTGATTTTTGTCCTTCTTCTGTAGGCAAGAAGTAATTCTTCCTGTCTGCCTGACATCTCCCTCAAAACAAAAAAAAAAAAGGAAAGAAAATAAAATTTGGTTCTAATTCTGCTATGCTTTTCCACACATCTTGGTCTTTGTAATTTCAGTTCTAGTTAGGATTATTTTTACCATAGTGACTTTGAGCCAGATGGAGTCTTAGAAATACCATGAAGTTACTACATCTCTAAGGAAATCTCTTCTGAAGTGATCACACAAAGGTAATTACAGTATTATCAAAGCTGCAAAATGTTGCATAGCATTTCTTGTGCTCAAACAGTATCTAAAGCAATAGAATACATTTAAATTCTACAACAAGGCCCAAACTGAGCACAATTTGCAAGGGACTAGATGAGTTTCTATATAGAGCTATAACATAGGTCTGTTGGGGCCAGACCCGTCAGTCTATGACAGTGTGATCAAGCATTATTTCATTTAGTCTATGAGCTGAAATAACAGACAATAAAGCGTTTCAGAGTAGTCCTTTGACTACATATCATATATTGCAATTTCCTTATTCTCTTTTAGATTACCCACATACATTGATTTTTTCTGAGAAGCAGGGAGGTGAACTTTACCTTTCTGAGCATAAATAATTCCAGATTCAGAAATATTCATTTCACCAGAAAGATACAGCACAGAAGAGGCCTATATGAAGGAAGAGACTTCTGACTTTCTGTGGATATGTATGGCTACAGAAGTTTATTCTCCAAAACCAAGAATAGCATCTGCTGGCAGCTATTTCAGCAATTTAGCTGATGCTTTTTGCCCTCCATTTGCTGAAGAACAATGTCTGGTTTGTGATTCTATTCATAAATTAGATTAAAATTTTAAAGGGCCATTGCCTAGTGACTTCTGCTTCTTAAGGATTGGCAGCTTTATTATGGAAGTCACATTAAACTGGGAGTTGCTACCCATCATTTTCCTATTGCACTGAAGCACTCAAAGAGGGCAGATGGAGAGGAACCTCAATGCAACGTAAAGGCATCCTAGATGCAGGGGTCCCCTGCAGCAGAGCCAGTCCTAGGGGCGTTGCACGCAGCCACGTTCAGCAGTCATGGATGAACGGCAAAGAGGGGGATCTCATCTTCCCCTCTGTCATTTATTTAATCAAGATTAAAGACATTTTCAGATTATTGGCCACTTCACTGCCTCTCCCCACTGGTAGTGAGGCAAATGAGTTGCTCTAGCAGAGTGATATGAAACTGCCTGGGCTGTGGATATAGAGTTAGAAAATAGGGAATGTGGTGAGCCAATTTGTATGAGAGTCTCTCTCTCACTGGAGACTTCCTTTCTCTTGTGCCCTGTGTGGAAGGCTAGAATTTCTTCTAAGTTGGTTGACTTGCCAAAGTTCAGGATTCAGATTCAAGGGATTAGAAGGTCACTAGCGTGTACTATGGGAAAAGGACCTAAATAATTGAGATCATATTTGTGTAAATGTATTTGGGTTTATGTGGCCATTATTTGTGCATATGCACTAAGGACTGCACGCATGCAGAAGAACATATATGGTCATTAATAAATGAAGTCTTATTTGTCTTTGTATGTGTGTGACTGAGCTTGTGATGGCTGCTTTCACAGGATTTTTTTTATGTTGCTGGTAACTAATAGACATTTTCTAACTTTCAACAAAAATTTTTTAGAACTGTTGTCTGAAGAAAAAAATCTAGAGAGGAAGAAAAATCAGACAAGGACTACTTGTAGAGAACATTAAGGCTTTGACACAAACTAAGAAAAGCCCAAGAAATCAAAGTTGAGGCAGACATGATATTTTTCACTTGTGCCTCTGTGCCTTCATTTTTTTTTTTTTTTTTTTTCCCCTTGCTGTGTGATAAGATAAGGAGAGAGTGTCAAACTTAACTTAGAATATTCTGGCTTTTATTGGTTTGAGTCATAACCTTACTGTTGCTAAGAGCTACATCTTTGGCCCATGAATAATATTTTTTTGTCATGATGGTGTAGGTAGAAAAGTCAGATAGTTTTAAAGCATATTCAACCATCCTTTTTACTTACTTTTAATCAACTTGTTCTTCTGAACAAGGTATGGAATTGATAGCTGTTATTGATTGCTTGTAGCATTACCTAATCTTCACTAAATGTAGGAAGCTTTTCAGATTTAGAAAGGTGGCAGAAAATGTCTAGTAATGACGCTGCTGGGAATTGAAGCTCAATACTGTGGTCAGTATAAAAGTGATATAGCTATAAGAGGTATTTTATTATAAGCCCATTGTTTTTTACTAAATGCTCAAGCTGGTATAATTTACAGAGATTTTGAAGTTGCTTATGTATTTATCAGCTGTTTCAGTATTTCATTTATTCCAATTTACACCAAGAAAAAACTTTTATTAATGATAGTGTGCTGGAACTTTGGAAAACTACAGAATGCAAAGAATACAGTACTGCAATAATGTAGAAAAGAGATGGCATTTCTGCTTTCAATACAAAGGGAAAATATAAGAAATCATTACTAAAAGAGATATAAACGTGACCTTCACTGTGGTTCAGTAATTATCCTAGTTCACAGTATGGTGTTTGTATCATGATTTTCCTTATTTCCTCTTTGTTTTCATTTTTATCTGGGTACTTCACTGGTGAGTAATAGCTAAAGGGAACCCATTATGCAAGGCGAGCATTCAGTTTGCAAGTGAATTTGCTTGTAGCTATTGCCACATTTGAACCTCACTAATGTATGTAAATTAAAAACTCTGGTATTCGGATCGCTCCTGTTTGAAATAAAAACAGAATCTGATCATTACAATCTGCAAGCCAGGTATTATCACTGGACTAGTGAGCCGCTGATGATAAATTGTACTGAATAGCTTGTGGATAGAATATTTTATCTCAGTTCTCTATCACACAGCACTGCATAAAATAAGAATGATTCATCAAGCATGAGAGCTGGTGGTTTATGAAATTCATTGCTCACGGCAAGTGTATTTTTTAAAATTCAAAAGACAAAGCAACTCACAAGGGTTATTTAGTAATCAGTGTGAATTACTTCTAGGTATAAGCCTTAGTGGAAAAAATTAAAAATACATTTGCTGTACAGGAAGCATTATTGCTGTAGGTGCTATAATTTAACTGCTTCTCATCTATAGCTTTTTTCTGTGTGTGACCATTTTGGATTCCAATCCTCCTCCCCTTTATTTTTAAAAGTGAAACTGCATAATCAGTCGTAACAGGATTATTACATTGAACAAGTCTATTCTATGCTCTCAGCAGAAACATCTTCAGGGGCTTGTATACCTTAGGCTGCAGTGGATATTTTGTTTATTCAAAAAGACATGTAAAAGGAGAAGAGCAATATAAAGTCATCTTTTTTCCTTCAGATTTACAGTAAGAATGTTTCATTTCTTCTTGTGTATTGATGTCCCAAGGCAACGTTCCAAATGAAAAGATAATAACTTATGAAGAAGTGTCAAAAACTAATTAAGTTTTGTAACTTGTTTTTCCTTCACATAAAGTATATTTTTCATCACACTGTCCAGTCACATGCTGGGATTCTTGCTAACATCATCACATGCCAGTCACACCAAGTCTCAGTGGTTCTTCTTCTCCTGTCATTATTTTCAGCATCAATTAATTTTCTTCTGACCTCGCCTTTAGAAAATGTAGCAGGGAATTATCAGTGCATGCTTTGCACAGTCTATTTGGAAGGCATTAGGCCACTGCGTGTATTCGAAAATGGAGTAGGCCAAACATTATATTTTCTCACCTGCAGGGTTGCCTAGTAACCTGAATTAAGGATTTTCACCAAGCCTTCAAGACAAATAGAAAAACTGTAAAGCAGGTTGACCCAGGTGGGAGAGTCAGACCCACTGATGTAGATTAGCATTTTGAGTGGGGAAATATAAAACGCAGCTCCTCATTAACATTTATTGTGGAAATAGTTTTTGTAATTAAAGCAGCCTATTTTCTTGGCAAGCGAAAAGAATGTGATGCATTGTATTTCACAGTTGCTAAATTTGTGTTATGAAACGCACTTTGTTTTACTTTTTGACATTATTTGCTTGTGGACTGTCAAAATTGAACGCTCATGGAAGGGATTGAAGAAACGTCTTTAAAACGTGTAAGTATATCTTTGGTGGCGTTCTCGCTAAAAGCATGCACACTCGCCTATGTTGGGTAGCGATTCACGTAGATATGTTCAGCTTTCATTTAATCACTTCAAGGAACTAAATTCCTTGTTTAATGTATTGCCATTGAAAAGAAAGATTAGTGTACTTTAGAGGTGGGGGTCATTCTTTGTAACGCTATTACAGCTTTGTCCTTGACATGCAAGATTCCTCCAGAAAAGGAAGGGGGGGGGGGGCCTGGAAAATCTGCCTCAAAGGTACAAAGCAAAGAAGTAGTACAATTAGGATGTCGGCACATAGTGACAGTCCTCTGCAAATGATGGTGTCAGGCCACTGAGGGGCCGAGGGTGGCAGGAGTGACATTCACCCTAGCAAGATGGAAATAAATGCCCTGTTTGATAAAAGAAAACAGACAATTTATGTATACCCTGAAGAGTTAACAGCTAGTGAGCCATTCCTATGGGTCAAGTGCTGCATTTGCATTTTGATGGGATGTTATCAAGTAATTAATGCACCAGTCAGGATTTATTACCTCAGGAGTGAACTGAAAGGTTCATTACAAAATCGGTTTCACTTGAAGATAGGCATTTCCTCAGAGTTAGCTTTTGACATGTTGTTCCTAGCTCTCTCTGCCTGTGGCAGCAATGGTAGAAGGCCAGTGAGGTGAAATTCATTGCTTAATAAGGGCATTCACTTTGGGTATTCTTGTGATAATAAATGTATACATCAAGGCCGCACTGCCTTGTCAGTTTAATTGCTTCTTGTGCTCCTTAACAAGCCAATCTTAATCAGTCTGGACCATGTTATGAATAATTTAGGGATCAGCAGACTTCACGCTTAATAAGATGTACTAGATTATAAAACTTAAGTGCACTGTTTATAGAAAGCATGCAAAACACTTTAAGTTTTTATTAGCAGCAAGGAAGAAAAAAAACCCCAAACCCAAACCTAGTAGTGAGTTATTCTAACATTTGCAGTTTGCGAGCAACAGCTGTGTTTCTTAATGCTGCAACCCCCCTCCACTTTTGTTGAAGGCCCACAGTTCGGCCTTTCTATCCCCCTAAGCCTCCGTCAGACATAATGGGAAATTTGAGTAGGCCATGAGATTAAAGCTCAGAATCGATGGCCAACCAGCAATTGTCATTTTAGAAAACATTCTTTTATCTTTTTAAATGCAAAGCAGATCTTATTTTAAAACATTTTCTGATGGACAAAATTACCTTTTTATTGGTGGTGGCTGACGGCCTACGTGGATTTTAATGCAATTATTTAGATTTGAGATTGGGCTGCCAAACCTATATCAGCAACAGGATTTTTAAATGTTTTTCCTTTGTTTAATAATACAGGTGAAATGTAGGATAGACTGTAAATCATTCTTACATAAAATGTGAATTATGAAAGTAAAATACTTTTTATTTGTTAAGGTAATACAGAAATACATTAAAAATAACAGAAATAGTCTCCAATCTCTCTGAGCCTATTATGATTTCTCCATTTAATAAGTATTGTTTGATTGAAAAGGAACATTTAACCTTTTTGTTTTAAAAGAATTCTTTGTCCTCCATTTTACCTCAACATTTGCAGGCTATAAGTCGTCCACAGAGTAATGCATCATTCAGTTTATGACATCTAATAAAGGCCTACTGCAAGCATTAGAACCAGGTGCTTCAACAATTTTCCTTTCTGCTTGTAGCTGCTTCTGCTTGTAGCCTAAATAGGGGGAAAAAAACCCCAAACAACAAAAACCCGCAACATTTTTCGCTGTTTCCTTTTTTATTCCTTTCTGTTTAAGCCTTGACACATGCTGACAGCACTACAGTATCATTTGATGTCCATGTAAACAATAGCTGCATGTATTTCTGAACACACAGCTTATTTATTAGTATAAATAGAGATGTAATTAAAGGCTATGCTTTCAGCCATTAGATAACGTATTAAAATAATGTTATTGTTCAAATACATTTATGAATCAGGAAGATAGGTACCAGTAAATGAAAAACAACTTCAAATCTATTTCCCAACCTATAGCTGGACTATCATACTCCTTTGTTCTTGTGCAGGTTAATAGAGATTGAGGAGATGGGCAGAGGAAAAGCAGTGCAATTTTCTGCTATTTAAGCTTGGCGAAATGGCACTCTTCAGGAAGCAGCAAAAAGTATGAAAGCGTAATAGGCATTTTAAAAGTAGAAGTCCATATAGCTGCTTGAGGGATCCTCAGATTTAGGCATGCATAGAATCACGAATGAGATAATCAGCATTGTGAAATTGAAACCTGTCTGCTGCCTGCTGCTGTTCTTCCCTCTTTCACTGGAGTGATTTGTAACACTCATCTTCTTCAGGCAAGGCAGCCTTCAAGATTATCCAGAACTGTCAATAGTAATTGCCAAAGTATTTTATTACCTACAGAAAATCAAAGGAATTTTATAACCAACAGTTATCAAGTTTCAATACACGGTATAAAGAGAGCAATTTTAGTTGGAATACAATCGTGTTTGGCTTGCTTTAATGTTCTTGAGACAATTCCTGTGCAACCAACTACAACATTCACTGTATTTAAGCTGGAGGCAAGATTACACATATGTACTTGTAGTTTAAAAAAATTACATAATGCTTACAAGCTTCTGCAAGCAAATGGTTTTTAATTGCCATACAAACTATGCCTTAGCTAATTACTTCTAAAAAGAATGAGGTTTCTATAAAACTCGAGATGACATTTTGAAATTCTGGCAGTAGATGTAAGTTTAACTGCGGCATTCTCTGTCATGACGTAAATAAAGTGCTTGGAAATTAGCAAAATATGACACTGATTATAAAGTCTGAAAACATTAATGTTGCAGCTGTTGTTATGTTCTCTGAATATTATTGCTATGCGAACCACAATTGTGATTGTCAGCCATTCATTTAACACAATTCTGTTATGCTACAGGGTCACCCATGATTCAAAGCTTTTCAGATGCTTAGCTTCTTACTCAGGCTATGCATGAGTGAGGATTGCATCTTCTGTCCAACAGTGTTTTTCTGAGCCATGCACCTCACTTTCCTTCCCTGATATCAGTGAAAAGGAAGGTGTGACTGTCTAAATGCTTGGTGGGAGAGAATTCAGTTTCTATTTTTGACAGTGTATTTCCCCTCTATTTCATAATGTCGAGACTGCAGTGACATGACTATATCTATGCGTTCTTTTAAAAACAAAAACACAAATTAACTTGTGAAAAATTAATTGGCATGGGGAAATGCCTCTTTTTAAGTTCCAAACCAGATGGATGCACTTGTATTTTGAGACATGTGCACAGGATTTCATTCACGGCACCAAAAAGCAGGTATCATTTCTACTGAAAGGCTGTGCTGAAGGTGGTGATAAAAAAAAAAAAAGCAAAAAAAAATTTTTATCCCCCCCCAGCCATGAAGCCATGATTATAGCATAAAAGAGAGCTCTCCTTTCAACTGTGAACCTCCTTGCTCTTTGTACATAAGCTTTTGTTTAAAAAAAAAACAAACAGTTAATTAAATTATTAATTGTTGTTGAAAGGCTAAAGTACTTTACCAAGAACCTCCTTTCATAATACTGCAATACATGAAAAATTTAGCAAAATGGTAATTAGGGGAGAGGTTATTTATATACTATTAAAATGCTGATGTTGTAATTATCAGAGTTATTCAATTACACCAGGTAATAGACATTTTTAATATAAGGAAGATGACTAGCCTGCTGGAAATTTGCTAATATGATGAACCTACACTGAATCTTGTATTTTTTTCACTCTTATCATTTATACTGGTTTGTTTGTATTACACAGTGTGTGAAACATGAATTGATACATTATCCCACCTAGTACTTCTGTATGGATTACAGAAGTGTATTTTATATATACATCAACCAGAATTCTACAGATGTTTAAGCACATCACAAGAAACTGAACTAATTTGTCCCTTTTCATGAGAACTTAGTTACCTCACCTGCACATCCTGAACGGAGGAACATTCAGGGCTAACATAGAGTTAATACAATAGCATAATTACATTTCTTGTTTACTTTGAGCTGTGGGTTTGAACTGAATAATGACAGGACAAGCTGATGTTACCACTTTTCTGGGCCCAGAACTTGGTATTTAAACTAGATGAGTGCGAATGCTATTCCCTTTAGCCCGTGGTTGTCTTAGTAGAATATTGTCCCATTGATAAATCTGGAATTGGCAAAAGCCATAACTGTGTAGTGTGGGCATTTTGTCATTCTAATAAACAAATTTAAAGTATTGTTCTTTTTGTTTGATTAATTTTATTCTAGACTTTGCCACTTGCGTTGTATGTTTACTTTAAGCATTTTAGAAGTCTCATTAATTTGTTTATTAAAAGGAAGGAATATAAACAGTACAAAAGAAGCATATACCTATTATTCCAGATACTGCATAGCTCAAGAAATGACTAGTGATAGTTTTTCTGATCAGATGTATGATCATGGAGACTGTCGTGATGTAATGGTGATATGGACATGTGGCCGTAATATCATTTTCTCAGATGAGGAATAAAATGTCTCTGATCCTAAGTTGATTGTAGTATTGGCATTCAAAGATTCCGAGCGTAGGAACAAAAAAAACCTATCTGTGCAAAGCTGTACTATAACTTATATTAATCTACAATGTCTGGTAATAAAATTAAGTGAATCTTTTTTACATGTTCTTTTTTCTTCAAAAAATCCAGAAAGTAAGTTGTTGGAAGTTTTAAAACAGGAGTTAAATGCAGAACAGGATATTTGTTGATCATAGTTCAGATATATCTTTCTGTTAGAACACAGAGCCTGACAATGCTCTAGTTAAAATCAGTTTAGTACTAGCACAACTCTCTTAAATTTAGTGGAGCTAGTCTTCATTTTCACCAGTTTGAATGAGAAAACCATAATTATCTTTCATTACTATAGAGAAAGAAATTGCATTTCTTTCTTAAATCTTTGTTTGTTTAAACACTGTACTGTTGCATTTAACATTGAATTAGGTAGGGTAAGAGTTTACTGAGAAATTGCACAGCTGTATTTGTACAGAGCTGTACCTGATTCCCACCTCCTGTAGTGTGAGCAGTGGTAAGTGAACTGTTTCTGTGTTGTTCACTCACTCTGTCAGATCGAAACTCAGCTCAATAACATTAAACTAGCTCCCATTTGAAAGATTTGTCTTACAAAACCCTGAAAACTGCTCTGAACATGCATACATTGATTTTGTTGCTGGAATCTCCTGAGCTTTGATGAAAAGGAGACTCCACATGCAGGTGAAAGAGGGTTTACCTCTTCGATATTAAAAAGAGAAGATTAAGGATTTTTGTTCAGCTAAGGCTGAACTAATCAGTGGCATGCGAGGGTAAGAGAGTTGGCCTTGCGCCTATAGTACGATAATGTTATTTTCTTTAGTTGAACAAGTTCAAATTTCTCCAATAGCTGCTTCTGAGTAGCTGTCTGCCATTATTCCCATTTGCACAGCTAATTGAATGTCCTGGGGTGCAGGAGTAAAGGTTTTTAATTTAGCCACAGAGAAGGAGGTTTTTGTCATGTTCATTGTGGAAAATTTGCTTAAATTTTGTCCTGGAAAAGATGCAACTGTTGTATCAATTCACAGAAGAACATGTGTATGATACTATTCTAAATGCTGAGCAGTTTAGTATTCATGGAGGAGATAAGGCATTTTTTGTAATCAGAAGTTTAGTTCCGTTCCATTTAGTTCTATTAAAGCATAAAAAAAATGGAGATGAGTGATTTTCACAAACTTTCATGTTTCGCTCTAAAGAAAAAAAAAATGTTCATTTAGGCTTGTAAGCTGACGAACCTTTCTTTTTTGTCCTTGCTGCAGACGTCTTCTGCACTGTACTTGCTGTTATCATAGCGCGTACAACTATGTGAATTTTTGTGGAAGAAGAAGAGTAGGGTATCCTTAGTTGCACACCTCATCTCTGAGAAGAGAATGTCACCACAACGTAATGCACAACATCCTAGGGCAAACAATAGTTTTCTACCTTCTACCGTCCAATCTGGCTTTCTCTTGTATTCACCTGTGAAAATTCAGGTGGCACAAACATTGCTTGAAATTGTGGCACAGGTAAGGCTTTGGGAGACGTAGAGGGAGAAGGCAGTAATTTTTTAAATGAACTAGCTATGCTGTAAGATATCATAGCATGTTACAAATGTATCTAAACTCAAGTCTTATCAGCCGTGCTTTTCATCTGTAGTAAGAAATACAATAACAAAACTGAAATGAATGCTACAGAGACAGATAAAGCTAGATAAGAGATTTTCAGAATTAGATAACATTTATTTTCCGCCATTTATAAGAATCACTTGCTTTGCCTCTTAGGCATATGTTGGTTGCATTCTCGCACAGCATGGTTCTTCTTCAGCAGATCTGCTCCCCTGCCATCATTAAACTGAGGTCACACTCCAGAAACATATGGAAGTCCAAAGAAAAGAGAGTAGCTTCTTAACCACATCTCATAGTATTTAAACTAATGATGGCTGATCTGGAAAACTAATCGATGGTGATGACTTAGCCTTACTTCAGTCTGAACATAGAGCAGAGAGGACAAGAAAAACAAGCTCTGGAATGACTCACAGGACTAGAGGATTATTTGTCTAACTTAATGCAATTGTGAATAATCTTCAAATCCTGCTGTAAAAATAATGTGTAAATACTGCTTAGTAAATTTGGGTTAAAACTCAAACGTATTTAATGACCGCATATATTCTTAAAAGTATTTAGTGCTTTTATTGCCAGAGAAATAGTTATTTTACTACAGCATTTCCAGTTTGCTGAACTTAGAGACTCTCAGTAGCACACCTATAGCAATTCTGAATTGAGGAAGTTAAAAACAGTAATGATGAATTTAGGCCAGTTGCAATTTAAAAGAAGGTTGCTGGCATTTTAGAGTTACATTATTCTATTGGAATTCATTTCATACCGTAATTCTGTTATACCAAGAGATGTTAGTTACAAGGATAGAAGCCAAACCAGTAGCTTTTTTTTTTCCTAAGCCAATCCATAAAGATGCCTCTTCACCTCTTTGATGTGATAAGGAAGTGTTAAATCAAAGTGAAACCTTATTCTGCATCTTGGGACAGAACACTGCTTAAGCCAATTGTTACTATTCCTGAGTGTTTTAGACAGTGAACCATGCATCTCTCTCTGCACATCAGAGAAGATTGTAGCAGTCATCCTGTGCCACCTGCTATCACTTAATTAGTATAATCATCTAATTTCCAGTTGGAAATAATGGCATCATGCACTTTTTAGTAATTGTAACCGTCATAATATATTCCAAATTATGTTACACTAACATTATGTGATTTAGGCATTTTAGGAGGGGGTATTTGCTTTGCATTTGCACACCGGTCTTTCTGATCTTGACTCCCACACGGCAGCAAAAGACCATAACCAGTTTTCTGTGTTATTATGATCCTAAAGATATCACTGATTCATATCATAACTCTGCAAATGAGCCTTTGGTAAGTATGATTTAACCTTTAGTGGACAGAGAAAAGAATAAATAATGGAAGCAGCAGCTCATCATAATATAAAAAGCACACTGGTTTCAAAGAATTTGATCTGGTTTGTTAACAAAATCTGATTTTTTAAAAGTAAAATGTTGGTGATCACTTATGCAAGTTGGATTTTATATACATTCTGTTTGGGATTCCCAGTTTAAGGTATAATCTCAGTTGATCAGAACAGGTCTTAATGTTTAAACATTACTATATTGCAGCATTTTTTTCCTCCTGGAGATTACATCACAGCAAATTAATAGGTAATGAATGGGTCAGTTTGGGGCAGCTTTATTTCACTGGACGCTTCTGGGCTAGGAGGCTTCACAAACAGACAGAGAGAGAAAAAGAGAAAGAAACAGGCAATGACACGAAGGGACACAGGCAAACCTGAGCCACCGTCAGAGTTAACCCTCCCCCGTTCCCAATGATACTGTCTGGCTAAGCGAAGCACTGCCACATACATATCAGGCAAGGTTATTACCACTCTGCTCTGTAAACATGCTATGCCTCCTGGACATCTTCTATTTTTATTTCATTTTTGTGTTATATCTTATATGTAAATCTAGGCTGGCGAGAGTCAGGAGGCATTCATAGCATTGGGCCAAATTCATTCCAGGTGCAGTTCCAGGTCCATTGACTTCAATGAAATTACACCTGGGATGAATTTGGTCTGTTATTAACTATAGAGATTACATGTCCAGCTTCCTTAGTATACTAAAATTACCAGAATACATATAAATAATGAAGTATGTAATTACAGTCCTGGTTTTAATTTGTGTTCCTAAATGTGCTGATGCTTTTGCACATGTTTATAGTTATAGCTATGCTATTGTAGTATATTTTTGTGTAATACAAATATATTTGAGTTTTTCTCTAAAACAGAGATACATACTTAATGTTTACTTTCAGACATCTCATTAAATCTTTCATCTTCTATTTTTATTTCATTTTTGTGTTATATCTTATATGTAAATCTAGGCTGGCGAGAGTCAGGAGGCATTCATAGCATTGGGCCAAATTCATTCCAGGTGCAGTTCCAGGTCCATTGACTTCAATGAAATTACACCTGGGATGAATTTGGTCTGTTATTAACTATAGAGATTACATGTCCAGCTTCCTTAGTATACTAAAATACCCAGAATACATATAAATAATGAAGTATGTAATTACAGTCCTGGTTGTGTTTTGTGTTCCTAAATGTGCTGATGCTTTTGCACATGTTTATGCTATGCTATTGTAGTATATTTTTGTGTAATACAAATATATTTGAGTTTTTCTCTAAAACAGAATACTTAATGTAATGTTTACTTTCAGACGTCTCAGTAAATCTTTCAAAATCCATATGATGTCTGATTCCATAATTACAATATTAAATTATATTGGCCTTAAATATCATATGTGTATATATATATAGATGAA
>NW_008794595.1:683197-696317 GCF_000699145.1 Aptenodytes forsteri | reverse complement strand
TAAATCTTTCAAAATCCATATGATTTCTGATTCCATAATTACAATATTAAATTATATTGGCCTTAAATATCATATGTGTATATATATATAGATGAACATATGCAGGGCATCATGATACTGCCACTTAAAAACAGTCTGCAAACAATGAGCTTAAGTTCTATTGATTATATGTTAATCAATACACACAAATAGGTGATCTTGTCAGAGTTGATAGGAGCCAATAGAACTGTTACCTATCAATATTAAAGATTTCATTAGTTTTTATGTTTCCTGTTCCAAACAGTATGTAACAGGTCAGTTGACAGGAATTTGTTCCTGACCAAAACCAAAAACTAGGCAGTTTTGAAACGGGCTCTTCCTTCATCAGGAGACGTAAAAAGCATAAGTGTGACTTACCTCTGCATACCTCTTCTAATTCTGTTCACTTCCCCTGTATCGTTTTGTACATTCCTGCATCTTGCAGTATTACACACTGTGAAGACCTAGTAAGCGAGTTAAAGTCAGATGACGCTAACGAATCCCAGCGCAAATGACTGAATCAATAGGAAACCAGCCACTGCTGTTTAAGTGTATCGATAAATGTACCTTTATTTTCTCTTGAATGGATAAGTGTCGCAGTTAAGAGTCCTATGGATCTCTTAATTGAAAGTTAATTTTAAATCAATAAAGAGAGTCATTTAAATATTGATCAGTCCTTTCTACACGAATTGTTAGCTGATTTTTTTTTGAAACAACTTTGTTTAAATGCAATCAATAGCCCACAATCAGTGCGTTCCATAAAAAATTGACAGATGTTCCCAAAATGCCTGCTAGGCATAATCTTATCTGTTTACGTATGTAACATAGATATTTCAGTCCTTTTCAAATGTATCTAGGCATCTATGGCAGAAATGTGCTTTCCTTAAATACCAAACTGCACTATTAAAACACATTCCTCCCCTTGTTTTTCATTAAGGTGGTTTAAAATTAAAAAGGAAGATTTCTTGGATTTCCTTTGGTTGTATAAGTAATATTCCTATTGTTTTGTTAATGCAGGCAGACTGCAAAAGAAGAATGCCCTTGTTTTGCTCACAAGGAAAAAAGATATAAGCGCTTATTTGAAGCACATGTACTCTGGAATTTGTGTGTCATAATCCGTCAGATGTGTAACTTGTAACTATATGCAAAATGATATTTAACTTTTAATTATATAGACATTTGTGTGCACAGTGTGTGTGCATGTTGAACAGTTATCATTTTTAGCTTTATTTCTTGGATATCATCTCTCTTTCTCCATAGCAGCAAATAGCCAGGCTTTCTTCCGCTGCAATTTGACAAAGCACGCAGTTAAGTTAAAAGGGTACAAATTTCATTTCATGAGATTTGTTGAGATTAACCTAATAAAATAAACTTAGCTACATGTGACTTTCAACATTTCAGCAAATACAACACTCTTCTAACATGCCTTCCCACAGCACTTTCAGTAATTTGCACATAGTGGCCTGCTACAACTTAGTTTGTCACACCTAGTGATGAAGTCAGACTGGACATTTTGGTACAAGCAATATGAATTGCATCTCTCTCCTGTACCCTCTAATTAATTATAAAGTCATGCTTTGATGTACACAGCTCTGAAGTCCTGAAGTTGTCCTTTATTATTATTTTCCTTATTTTTCAATTTTCAAATCCGGTGCTTGTACTTCTAAGTAATTAAGCCCTTTTTGAAGTATGAGTGGATAAAGTTAATTATAACAAATCACAAAATTATAGATATACAATTTTGTCAAAAATAACATTTTTATTTTCAGTGGTGTGACTTAAATATAAAATAAAATTGACTGACAATTATTTTGAATGACATCTGACTGAAAAGTGTTACCATAATTATATTTCCTTTCTAAGTGACAAACTAAAAATTAAGTCCCATAATTAAAACTGTTTATGACACATAGTAATTTAAGGCAGAAAATAATAAGCAAAATGTTTTTTTCTTTTCAAGAGTACCATCTAAGGAGAATAGGGGTTGCTTGGGGGAAAAAAAAAATATCTGTCATGCAATATAATTTACTCTATTTTTGCTATTAATACAAATGCTTCCTGCTGTTCTGAAAATCCACTAGTTCTTAATCCAGCATTATTGTCCTCCTAATGCCACATTTCAAACCCATTTCGTTCCCTTTTCTGTTAGAAAAGCCATACTAAAAGGGAAGATTAAAAAGAAACGGCCAGGTATCATTAGTTCATATGCATATGGGTTCAGCATGTGAGGATGCTGTTTCTAGGATCGGCCTTAAGATGTGACTGATAGATCTTATTTGTCTGATAGAGTTGACCAGGGAAATAGAGCTACAGCTGGTTACTTCATTAGGTCCTCTCATTGATTGAACCCTGCTGAAGTGATGCAGCAGGCTCCTGAGATAACTGCTGGTAATAGAACAAAATGAATTCTTATCACAGAGATTGGAAAGGCCATTAACCCTGGCCTCCAATGCTTTTCAGAGGTCACAGACAGGAAGCCAAGCGGTGACTGGGAAAACTGTTTTCTGTCTAACTACAGGTCATGTTAGAGGGGGTGTGTGACTTTTTTACCCTTCGGCTTCTGTACAGATGAAACTGTTACACTGGCAGATGTTAATAATCAGCTGTAAATAAATATTGGAAGCAGAAGAAGAAAAATGAGAAAGCACAGGAATTTATTTCAATAAATATTTAATAAAAGAGCAATTGTTACTGTGATATTTACTGCCAGTTCTGCTGTAGATTTTTGCCTAATACTTTTCCATATAAATTGAAAAGAGAAATGCATAGAGGCACTTAAAAAAGGAAATTTAATATGGTTTTATATAAAAATACCTTTCCTTCCTTCCTTCAAAGATGAGGATTATAATTGCCTGCTGCCTGCCTGCTTGCCTTATTCAGCAAGCCTATCACCAGTTCATCTGTGAATTAGTGCAGGGCGCTGTTTGCCTTTCACCTGGTTGAGAAGGGTATATATCTAAGTAACAGTCCTATAATTTACATTTAATGCAACCTTTCAATTGACCAAGAGCCCACAACCTAAGCCCCCATCTCACAGCTGAGGACTTTCCCACATTTGTCAAGTCAGTGCCACTCCAGCATCAGCCAGGAGAAATCATCCATTTAAAGCCTGGAGCTGCACATGACAATTTTCCTACCCCTCGTGAGAAATCCAGTCATGGCAGAGGTAGCTTTGTGTGTTACTTGTTTCACTCTTGCTTTGAGCAGCAGTGTCTTATTATACACGCGGATTAAGAGAATATAGTGGGATGTATCTTATAAAATAAAATGAAACATTTTCTTTTTATTACTGACATATATAAGGCAATGCAGATATGTGTTGTAGGTTGTTTTTAGCAGTATGTTGGTGGCTTCTATCCTTGTGATTGTGATTTAATTTCAATGTCTGTGGTCATGCGGTATTCTCTGGTGGAGCCAATCTTTCACAAGGAGCAAGTTCATTTAAATGTAAATGGGGTCCTGTGGATGGAAAAAAATACCTACTTCATGTCTTCAGCGACCCACCCAAGCATTTGGTTTGGCCTTCCATGTATAAATAATAACAAGAAGGTATGCTGTCATTGCCTTGCTTGAAACACCAGAAGTGGTTTGGCACAGCAAAAAAACCAAGCACTAAAAGGAGATTGGTTGGGATAAACTCACAGTTCAGATCCCCATCCTGATTAAACAGTGTAAAAAAAAAAAGGGGGGGGGGCGGGGAGAGAGTTAGGGAGTTATTTTGAGGACTTGTGAATTACAGGAACACATGAAAACCAACTCAGGCTGAGAACATACCATATCTAAAAATACTCTGAAGTAGCAGAAAACTTGTCATTTTGTTAACTTGAATGGATTTTTGCTCTTAATTGTTTGTAGCAATTTGCAAGAGTGGGATGAGAATGTGGTATAAGTGGTAATATAATTAGCATTAATTTAGCATAAAAATTGCAAACCTACATTTTCTAAGTAGTTACCTTCCCTTCCATTAAAACATAGAAATATATTACATAACTCTAAAGTATGTGTGGCTTTTTTCAGCATGTTATTAAATACAATAAAATAGAATGCTTTTTCTTTATTACTGATTTATGTAAGGAGATATGAATGATTGTGCACCTTCTTTTTATCAAAATCTTTGTAGCATATATATTTTCACGCTGCTAAGCTCATGTGTTGTCTTCTCATAGAAATACTCCAGGTGTATTTCAACAGACTGAAAAATCTCCCTTATAAATTTCCTTTCCCACCAAGCAAAATCATAAACAGCTTTTCATCTGTGTGGATGAATAGATATATTTTCAGAATTATTTCATTAAATGCACACTTTTATTTATCTCATTTATTAAGAATGTTATGTTCTGTTGCAGATGTTTCAGGGCATGACACATGGGCCTGGAATCTCAGTGTATGATACCTTTGGTGAAACTCACTTATGAAACATCCAAACTTCCAGTTAGTTGTGCTCCGTACTAGGAACTTAGCAGAATTTTGACTTTGTTCCAGAGTGTGTAATAAAGGACTGGTATTTACTGTTTTCAGAGATTTCTCAAGAATATTTGATGAGCTTTTCTCTTCTTTTTATAAAGTAGCATTAGTTCAAGATGAGCTAGATTTAAGCAGTACAAGATTTGCTATCCAGGGTAAGAAACAGGATATTAGTGTTTATGTTACTCAGCTATATTAGGTGTAGCTGTGAATCAAATAATTTTATCCTGGCAGCTTCAAAACCTAAAATGTTCATCTGTTGGTCCCTCTTCCTTTATTTCATTGAGCTGGTTAAGTAACAATAACCAAAGCTGTATGTTTAGTTTTCATAAAGATTCCAGTGAAATAAATGCATTATAGATACATAGTGGCTGAGCTAATGCGTTTTTCTATCTGACATATTATTCACCATTGGGGGATATACGTGTTGTGCTGTTTTTCATTATTCGGTTACATTCCATAGAGACTGATTTCCACAGAACCTCTTAAGTTTTCTAGATATATTTGCTGACAACCCCATAATGTTAGAATTTTTAATCAAAAAAAATGAGCTCAAATACTGTCATGACAATTCAGAGGTAGAGGTGCTTCCAACCTACTTCTCCTATCAGAAATCTTGGAAGCACACATGATATCTGAAAAGCAATGCTATTGGTTGCAATGTGGACAACATGGTGGGTTTTTTTCGTTTAGAATATGTAAAATTATTTTCCCAAGTGCTTTTTATTTACCCTTGTGATTTGCAAGACTTACAAAATTATTGGAGTGACAAGTCCACCTCCTAATTCACTAGTCTAAAAGAACAGACTTGAGAAAGCAGTGCAAACGTTAAGCACTTCATGAGAGAGAGCAAATCCTTTGGTGGGTGGTACTAATCTTTTACAACTGTTGAAGATTTTTTGAAGGCACTTTTGCAAAAGTGGCATAGAAATTGTGATATAGAAAATAATCTAAAGATCATTGATCGACTAAGAGCAGATACTGTATTTTAGTAAAATATGAAGTTTCTTACATAATGATAAGCTATGACAGAGAAAGAGAGAGTATCACCACATTGATTAATTTTAAAGCAAGTTAAAATTAGAAAGCTCTTTGAATAAGGTCTTTAGAAAGAAGGATCTCTTGGTTAATTTGTGTTAAACTGAATTAATGTGGTTCTTTCAAAACAGCAGTATATCATTTCATGGATATCGTGAAAATTATGAGCATCCTTAATTTAGTCATTTTTTTTAGTAGAATATTTAACGGGATCCCCTTTTGGAAGTGATTGAAAATCCACTTGAAAATGGGCAAATAAATAAATATTCAGCCTTTGCTCAAAAAAGACAAAAGGAAAGCCTTTGCCCAGAAAATTGGTCATGGTTTTATTGATACAAATACTTAACTACAAACAACCAAGGAATTTAGTGCCTGAATTTGTAGTTTGTAAGATGGCATCTTCCTGTAACATTGATATTGCTCCCCAAATCCTGCAGCAAGATATCCAACTAAGGTATCCAAAGGGCAAAAAAGGTGCTCACAGGTGCCAAAGAATCTGTTTACAGCCAGCTGCTAGAAAGGAATGAAATCCACTTCGCTTGCAACCATTTTCAGTTTGGGAGGTAATACATGTGAAACTTCTTGAGGTCTAAATATTGAAGCATAAAACCATAAATATGGGTGGAATGATAGAATTAATGATGTCTGGCCCAGGTCAGGAGATGGGGGTCAAGTTCCTAACTGTATCTGTGGCTTCCAAGAGGGTGAGCTGGCTCTGGGTTTAAGTCGGTGTTTCTGGAAACTAAGAATTAGGTATGGCAGTTTCTCCAAAAAGTGACACAGACACATGCACTACTGTTTTCCTTTTGCATTTAAGGTACGTCCCATCATATTTTTCTAGACCCTGCAATAACAAATGGAATTTCTGGTTTTGTTTTCTTGTACTTGTAGGCTTTGATAAATGTTACATATTTTTCTGCTGTCCATGTCCAATTTAATCAATATTACAAGTGCTCCCTTGTGGTAGGCGGAACGGTGGCAATAAAGTGAAATTTCCACAGCTTTTAGCCATTGAAATTCTCAGAGGGCAAGATTCTTATAAACTTCACTTTGCTTCCTCTGTAATAGATTTAATAGCTCCATTCAGGAAGAAAGTTCAATGTGCTTTCTCATTTTCAAAATGTAGATAGTAAACCAAGCTTTATTCTCTTTCCAGCTCTTTAAGAACTTTTAACTTTCTAATATTCTTTTACCATGAGTGTTAACAAATGTACTTGTCTCCAGAATTGCTCTGATGTCCCAGCGTGATTCTGCATTTGAAAATAGTGGAGTTAACTGAGGTAAATTTCAGACATTCCCAAGATTTTTGAAACTGGTGTAATTTAGGTCAGCTAAAGGCTGTTTGGAATATCTTATTCTACACACAGGAATTGCTAATGTTCACTTTGAATGAACCAGCTACATTGGCTCTGTACCACTGGGCATCCTTTTCATTTTAAGGCTTTCCTCCCAGCTACTTAAACCATCTTTTAGGCATCTGTGTGCTGCGGAAGCAATGAAAAACAACCTTATCAAAACCTAAGATCTGGTCTTTAGTCCCAGAGTTCATTATAATAGTTTAGAACTTGTGTTGTGTGCTTCTTGTTATTTTGGTGTCCTCTATTACAAAGAATTACTGTATTGTCTTCTTCCTTGTACAATGCATCATTTGGGCTCAGCAGTCACTAGCAGAGTTCTACTTCATTCTTCATGACTGATTATTTGTCTTATTAAATTCTCTCCTAACAAAGTAAAGTCTTGAAACACTGGAATCGAAAGAGATAGAGGAGTGTTCACACTTCTAAGAAGACGTACCACCAGTTCTAGCCTTTATTTATATTACATTACCGTTTCTGTTGCTATTATGCTCTTTCAGTGAGAAATAAACAAACAGTAGGAGGAATATTAAATAAGGGGTTTAGGCAAATTAGGTTAGATGAAGAAACGATAAAAAAGATTCAACACAATTCAAATGAAACAGCAGGTTTCTAAATGATACTGTACATCTATAAAACTGTGTCTGTTGCTTCACTGTTACTTGGTAGGCCAACTGTTTTCATTTTACGTACCATAAAATTATTGTAACTGCATTCAAGGGTGGGGACACTTTAAAATGGAACAGACTGTGTACTGTTTTCTTAATCATAGGAGCCCTAGAATAATTATCAAACAGTGTTTTCCACAGAGTTGATCTATAATTCATCTGAGGAAGAAAACATCTTTCCAATAAAAGATTTTTTGTCCTCAATTTTTCAAGGGTTTCTTTTTATTATTGTCATTAACCCAATTATCAAGTTTCACAACTTCTTCATTTCTCAACTACCTTCTTCATATGCTTGTAGCTGGAGGGAAAAAACATAGGTGGAGACATTCAGTAAAAAGGTTTTTACAAGGGTTATAGTTTTTCTAAGTTACAGCCAAGAGAATTTAATTGGGGGAAGGTTTTTGGAGGGTGGCTTGTATTTTTTGACAGTTTGTAATGTTTTCAACTCCATAACTTAACAGTCATAAGACTGCATTAAAATTCCCGAGATTTATAAAGCAGTCAAATTTGAATTATCTGTGAATAGATTACCTGGGTTGTGGCTTGATCGAAGCCCATCTGCTGCCCACACCACTGGCTGCAGCCCATTGCTGCAGAATACATGACACAAAATAAATATTGCTGCTGCCAGGCCCGTTCTGCTCACTGCGATTTAATGCTGTTCCTTCATTCCACAGATAGCTATTTACAAGTAAAAGTAAGTGAATTACTTCAAAAGTGAATGTACTAAATGTATTCTTTTAGTGTAGTTTACATATGGTTTTGCTTTATTTAAGCAACCCCACCCTTGTAGTATCCTGGATAATTGAGAGTTGATTATAACACATTTGGGGTTGAGTTTTAGGCTTTCTTTTTGCTTAAGCCTTTAGAAATGGTGGTGGTGTTTTTTGGACTGTTTCTTCTTCTCCTTCTTCTTCTCCTTCTTCTCCTTCTTCCCCTTCTTCCCCTTCTTCCCCTTCTTCTCCTTCTTCTCCTTCTTCTCCTTCTTCTCCTTCTTCTTCTTCTTCTCCTCCTTCTTCTTCTCCTCCTTCTTCTTCTCCTCCTTCTTCTTCTTCTTCTTCTTCTTCTGTTTTTCCCACAACTGTGACATTATTTTATTCTGCTTTGTTATCCAGTGAAAGTTCACATTCTTGCATAACTCCGTAAGCTGAGATTGTGAGTATAGCACCCATCATGAGACTTTCAATAAAAGTTCCAAAAGCTGACCACTCTTCATACATTTCTGTGGCAAGACATGTCTTCCATGTTGCCGGCAGTAATGCATATCTATAACTTAGCTCACAGAAATACCCTCCCCGACTTCAATGGTTACAGGCTAAGCAGCAGGCCTCGGCTTCCAGTAGAGGGCCATTCTTTGTCCATGAGTGAATGAATGACAGAAGCAGGACTGAAAACAGTTTTCCGTGAAAACTATTCTATGTTAAATGAAGGAATACATGAAATAAGCCTTCATTAGAGTTTGATCAGCAACTGCTTCTGGAAGCAATTCATTGAAAGCTGCTGAACTTGCACACTGTCTTTGAAGTATTTAGCAATTTTATTTTCACCTTTGATTTTTTTTTTTCTATTAGAAACTAGGGCCTGAGTTCAAACTTAGTTATGCTGAATTTATAGTAGTCTCAAGTGATATTTCTTATATGATTTTCAATGACTAACTTGCAAGGAAGAAGACCTAGTTGAATCAGATTCCATTTTCAGCTTGTTTCTCTTAAAGGTATGGTAGCTGATTTTTCAGAAAGAACTGAAATACCTTCCAGGCCCCCAAATGGACCTTCAGACCAGTCCTGTTTCTGTTTTATTTGGAAAGGCAGCATGTATGGGCCTGTCATAGCTCATAAAATCCTGTTGGAATAGTATTTTCATTTTATTTTAAAAATTGACTTAAGATATCATACTTAGATAAAGGTAAAAATTATTTTTGCTACACTGATACCTGAATTGTTTTATCCCAGAGATGCAAAATAGTTTTACTTAATCCCATGACTGGTGAAATACAAGTGTTCAGCTTAGTTCTTTTTTTCATGTTGAAGCATCTAACTGCCCTAGTTAGGAGCAAGTAAGAAGTTGCATACTTCTCCTGATTCCCTGTGTTCCCAGCTTGTGTTGATGTCAACTTGTCAATTGATTCTTCTTTCCCCGTGTATATGTATATATGAACAATCAAAAATATTTTAACTTCTTTATGAACTTCAACCTTGTATCGACTTTGTGAGGTGGTATCCAAAAGCATGCTCTACTTGTATACATGGATCTTGGAAGTGGCATAAGCCATGCAATCAATTTGACCTTAGGTATCCTGCCAGACTGACATCCTCTGAAGATACAGAAACATGTATATGGTCCCTCTTAGCCATCAGCTAAAACATGGCATTTGTCAGTCTGACAAATTGAATGCTGCACATGATGGAATGAGTGAGGAATGTCATCTCATTGTCACATGCAGTCCAAAATAGATTCTAACTCAGAAAAGCCTTGGGTGAAGAGTCTCTTCCTATTTCCTCATCATTTGAGAATATAACCAGTATGTTTATCTGTGCTGATGCTGGTATTGAGTATGTCAAGTATTCTGGGCTAACCAGATGTAGGAGCTTTCACAAAGCATCTGGATGAATGAAAATGACAGGCTGATGACTAATTCTTGCCCAAATAGTATTCATATGAAATTGATAATGTCCCATTCCATCTCCACAACAAATTCTGAGGAGAAAGCCCATGGCATATCTCTCAGTTCCCCAACCTGTGCTTGTGGGACAGAGGCTGTTACAAATATAACAGACAAACAAAATCTTGAATCTAGTTTCTGTGGTGAGTTGAACCAGAGCACTGGTTCTTAACCATCAAATACATTTTAAAAGGTTTCATGAGTGGCAAGCAAATAATGTGTTGTAGATACAGGAAACAATGAGGATCTCTGCCCAAGCTTCTTTGGGGTACTAAAGGGAGTATATCTCAAAAAAGGGTGTTTAGACAGAAAAGTGTGGTGCCTGTGGTAATTGCTTCATTTTGCATCCTCACACAGTTATCTGAAATTCTTGTCCTGTCTTTCATGTGTGCTCCTCAGAAATGTCCCCAGACCAGCAATGCTGACTGACTGGACAGATCAGCAACATAAAGATAGCTAAGTAGGACTGTGCCTAAAAACCACTTTGTTAGTTTTCACAGAATTTATTTAAAAAAATAGATTCATAGAAGATTAAAAAAAAATATATAAATCAACTCTTTTACCCAATATCTTAAAAAGAACTCAACAATGTATGCTCAGATGCTGTATGAGACTAAAAATAGAAGGCTTTAAAGATGCATGGATTAACTATACAGTAAGCAGCAGAATTTATTTTATTTTTTTATGAAGGTGCCTAAATTAATCTTGCTCTTACAATAAGCAACTTCATAGGGTTTTTTTTCTGATTTTGGAAGTTATTTGCTGCTTACTTCACATCATGTTCCACTTTTCAAGTGAAATACTACTATAAACGAGTGGCTATTATAATCCCCAGACCTCAAAGCCCAGCACACATGCTTTTGTGAACACATGATTTGAAATGAGTGGAACTTTCTCAGTGTATTTGTTGGTTAGTGTGTATGGAGGATATATGTTTTATGATGACTATAAAATCTGCTTAAAGGCCAGGTGTTGATGATCTATTTTGCATTGGTAAAAATCCTCTGTGCCTAATGTATGGGGTTTTGCTAATTTCTCTGAGACTATGTAGATTCTTGAAACTTCTCAGCTTTCAGTCCATGGGTGCTGAGATAACACTGAGCACTTCTGGAAATCAAACGTTGTGTGTTCACTTAAGCCCATTTTTCTGTAGTATGACCTCTGAAGATTTGAACTTCTCTGAATGCCCTTAGTCAAGCAAAGCCAATCTGCGCCAATACTTTACAAAGTCCATTTTTTTTTCCACATTCTTCAGCTTAGTGATAACCATGGAGCTAATTTATGCTGAGGTGATAAAAACATCTTGTTTCAAAAAGAAAACAATAATTGTCACAAATATAGCACATCTGCCCAACTGTAATTGTGTCTCATCTTTACCTGTCTCTTTCCATCATAAGGGAAGCTACAGTATTTTTCTCTAATTACAACATGTATGAATTGACTAGTGTATGTCTGAAAGTACTGTTTACAAACTCTAATAAAATTACTAAATTTCATCAGTATTAGCACAGATATCTGCCTGTATATAGAATAAAAAGGAGACACTCTACACTCACTATGATACTTGCTAACTACAGTTACTGGGCTATTCCTAAATTCCTAACTCTTATTCCTAAACCCTATTCCTAAATTAGCTAAGCCTGAGTCTAATATGGTAAAGTGAATCAGTAGAATGTTACACTTCTATATGAAGTTTTATTTACACCACCCCCGTGAACTTCAGCCTGATTTGTGCAGGAGAATCCTTGTGCATTGCCTTACAATCTACTCGTAAGCATTTTATGACTTTGTGTTACAGATAATATTCAGATAACAACATCTGTAAATATATACTGCTTGTTGACCTTATATGCCTGAACAAGAAAAAAGGGAGGTTAATATATCGATATCATAGAGCAGGTCTGCTTCTGCCTCTCAAAAAAGCCACTTTCATAATCAAGGACTAATATATGCTGTACTATCTTAATTCAGCACCATGTGTGTATTCACGTAGATATGGTCTGTAATCACATGGTCACATAGCATTTCCCCCTTGCCTGTCTGAGTTTACGGAATGGAGCTGCATGGGGATATGGATGAATTGGTGCTGTGCAGGAATGGCAGAAACTGTCTTTAGAGTCTCACTGTGTTTGCTGAGAAATTCAAAAAGTGAGTAGTGAAGGAGGCTGTGGATGCCAGGAAAAGAAATAATGGGGTATGTTTAAGACAACTGAAGAACTTGCTTCCATATCTGTCTCTGCTGGAGAGACCCTATTTTTTTATCCTAAGCAGGTCACCTTACCCAGACTTTTCATAGGAGTTCACTGACTGTGTGGCCTTCATTTTCCGAGTGCTTGATTTGAGCCTGTACTATAGCGTTAAATAAGTGCTGAACACACAGAGCTGCAAATGAAAGCAATCAGTGCTGTGCTTTGAGCATATAAAGTGCTATATATTGCTATGTACTTGGAAAAAATTGGGTCCTATCTGTATCAAACCGGGTTCTCCAAGTCGGTAGATTTTTTTTAACCTCAATTTCTCTATACCTCCCCTTTCTGAAACTGCAGAATTGCCTACTCATCTCTTAGGACATAATGAAGATAAATTCATTAATGTTTGTGCAGCAATAAAAAGTCAACAATGAAATGAATAATTTGGCTTTCAGAATGGGTTGAAGAGATGTAGTAAATAAAACGTGGCCATATGTTAAATAGTGAGAAGAAAACAAAATCTTGAATGGCTTTTCACTAAATAAGTATCAATAATTTTGTGCAGTGAATAGGGCAAAAGGCTTTGCCATAAGGTAGAGCTTGATCAGGAAATTAAAGATTGTGTCACAAAGGAAGTGTCTTGATGTATTTTTTAAGCTATTAGAGTATTTTACTTCTGTGATATTATTAATGAGTCTAAAAACATGGGGGGGGGGGGGCTGTCTC
>NW_008794595.1:649502-682973 GCF_000699145.1 Aptenodytes forsteri | reverse complement strand
GGGGGGGGGGGGGGGGGGGGGGGGGGGGCGAAGACTTAAACTGGAAGATAAAGTTACCATGTAGCACTATACTGAAAGTCATATGAAACATCGGTGGGTTTGGATTTGTTACACAAACCCCTTTTACTAGAGCTAATGAACCAACTGAGAGTAGCAGAAGGTTTTTGTCCTCACTGTAGACAAGCGCTGGTGAAGGGTAATGAGTAAGCCAGAAGAATTACGAGACTGAAAAATCAGGGATTTAATTTCAGGCTGTGGGGGATACCATGTTTTACTCACATTAATTTCCAATCTCTTTGCCTAGTAATCACTATCTTCACCTATCATTTTCTCTCCACATCTATCCTCCCACTCTTTTTATACATAATTTTTCCCATCCCACTGGTGATCTCTATTTTTCTTGCCTACTTCTGCTGCTTCATTCTTCAGACATCCCTTCTATATTTCTAGTCAGCTCCCAGCTCCCTTCCTTATCCATCCATGCAAACTTCCATGCCTGCTGACTACCAGCTTTAATATTCCTGCACAAGCCTCTCAGCACGTCTCAATGCCTTTGCCTCATTTGCTTAGTAGATTCCAGTGGTCTGCACTTTTGGTCCCAGACAGCTCTATCTCCTGAAGTCCAGCTGGGTGCTGGAATTTGGTACACTGCTGATTCTAGTCCTAGTCTCCTGCCTTCTACCTATTTTTCATTTGATCCTTCTTGCCACCTCAGTTTCTCCTCCCTTCCCCATCTCCTGGTCTCTCATGTTCTTTTCCTCAGACCACATTCTGCTTACCTCTCCCCAGTACTTTCTCTAACCCCCAAAATCTCACTTCCATACTCCTTTGTCCCTGCCAACCTACTAGCACAAGGGGAACACGCTGCTCCTGCTCTCCTATAGCAATCAGCTTCCAGTGCACTGTACAATGACAGTAGCAAAAGAATAAGAAGGGAAAGTTCAGTTTCACCAGAGTAAGGATGCTATAGTTGCAGTCTGGTTGTACAGGGGAGCTACCAGGAGAATTTGTATTTTAGAAGATCTATTTAAGCTGCAGTTCCTCTATGAGGATGGCATGTGCATTGTTTAGTACACATAGGAACTGGGTGAACAGGTTTGTGGAGGCTCTCTGGGATGTGACTGAATATGCACTTTGGTGAGCTCTCAGCACTGTGGGAAGTGTGAGTGTGTTCAGTGATTATGGATTCCTAGGAGAATTTCAGCTCTTCAGTACAAGTGGCTTTTCTGAGCACGGATAAGTAGAATTTTTCAAAGCTATATTGCTTGGCTGTTTTATCCAATGTAGCACATGCCAGACACCATTCTGTCTGCGAAATATTGGGTTCTAGTTTAAAATTACTGGAACAGTAAAGACTTCCAAAACATATATATACATATAAAAAATTATTTGTCCTAATCCTATTCTTAGAAGTAGCTGAATCATTTTGACTGTAATTTTTAAAAAAATGTATATGATATCCAATCTGCAGCAGAGATTCAACACAGCCGATTTCAGCCCAAGCAGTTAAAAGTTTACTGAAGTTATAAGCAAATGAAAACACAGTTGTATGGCGGGAAGTCTACATTAAGCTTACAAATGTGTGGCCCTATCAACTTGTCTGAAGTCATTAAGAACAAATTTTAAGTTCAGGTCTTGTTCAGAAGGTTTCTCTGAAATATTTTCAGTGCTATCAACAGAGCCACAATGCCTCACAAGGCATTTCAGGGTCTTAGCTAAATTGGCACTGCAGATTTGTACTCATTAGGCAGCTGTGAGCCGGGAGTCTATAGGCAAGGGATGTCCTTTGCTTCTGCAGAGATAGAATTATATTGCTGACAATGAAAATTAATGTGGGGTGTTGTTATTTAAACTATGTATGGGAGAAAGAGCATTCAAATTAGACAATCGTAGCAAAGGTAAAAGTAGTGCAGTATACTGAACAGTGTGAATTAAAAAACTTAAATGAAGGAAAGAGGAAATGAAAGATGAAGGAAAACATCTAGTATGTCACACTGGTTTAGCTCAAAGAAAAACGGATACAAATAAATCCACCCATGCCATTCTGTTGCCATGATACAAGAAGCTTTGCAGCAAGACTGGGTGACCTGAAATGCTTGACTTGGCACTGGGAGAACCCCTAGATATAATGGGCATTTTTGAATTCAGAATGTGGTTTAACTCCAGCTGGCAACTAAGCATCACACAGCCGTTAGCTCACTCCTCTCTGGTGGGAGGGGGGAGAGAATCGGAAAGGTAAAAGTGAGAAAACTTGTGGGTTGAGATAAAGGCAGTTTAACAGGTAAAACAAAAGATGCGTGTGCAAGCAAAGCAAACCAAGGAATTCATTCACTGCTTCCCATGGGCAGGCAGGTGTTCAGCCACCTCCAGGAAAGCAGGGCTCCATCATGCTGAACTGTGACTTGGGAAGACAAACGCCATCACTCCAAATGTCCCCCCCTTCCTTCTTCTTCCCCCAGCTTTATATGCTGAGCATGATGTCATATGGTATGCAATATCCCTTTGGACAGTTGGGGTCAGCTGTCCTGGCTGTGTCCCCTCCCAAATTCTCATGCACCCCCAGCCTACTCGCTGGTGGGGTGGGGTGAGAAGCAGAAAAGGCCTTGGCTCTGTGTAAGCACTGCTCAGCAGTAACTAAAACATCCCTGTGTTATCAACACTGTTTCCAGCACAAATCCAAATCATAGCCCCATACTAGCTACTGTGAAGAAAATTAACTCTACCCCTGCCAAAACCAGCACACAGAAAAATCTGTGTATGCAGTCTACTCTGCATTTCAGTATTTATGAGTCACCCATTATTGTGCTAAGAACCAATTGATATTGCTCATCTTCAGAGCATGCCATGCAAATGTCTCCAACAAACTTGGCAGTGGACTTGAGTTTCAAGCCTCCAAGTAATCAATAGGATAATGTAATTCCTGACCTCAAACGGTGCAGCAAGAAAAGACTAGCTTTAGGTATTGAAGCACAGCACTGAAATTGGAAGGATCCTGTAGGCTGTTGTGGATGAAGGGGACAGAGTTGTGTCATGTTATGGCTGTGAATCCCAAACACACTAAAATATTATAATACAAGTCAGGAACATTCCACAAAACTGCATAACACTTGAACAATGACACAGAAGTTTGTTACCAAATTTTCCAGATTGGGACTGGAGTGGGCAAGAGAAGACAGTAACAGAAGGGGATCGGAGACAGCAGGGAGGCAGGAATGTACTGCTGTCTTTTGCTACTTTTGTTAGTTTTGATGAGCAGACTTCTATCCTCTCCTCCTGTCTCAATAACAGAGTTTGACCATGTGTCAGCATATTATATTTTGTATAGTACAGCTACAGCTGAACCAGGAAACCAGTTTTTACAGGAGATTTTGGAGGAATTTGCAGTGGAAGTCTTGGTGAAGATTCTTACACATCACTCAACCATTGTGATCTGGGTTGGAGGGGAAGCTAAAAGCACCTGTGTTGTCTTTCCAAAAAAAGAAAGACCACGTCATGTATATATATGTTTAAGAAGCCAAACTTTTGAACTCTTAAGATTTAATTGATACTTGCAACAAATAAGTTTGTAAAAAATCCATGGACTGCTATATATGCTATAGAATATTTGTCAGGTAATTGTGGAAAACAAACAAACAAACAAACACAAAACAAATAATTCTGTAAAGGTTTTTTAAAAATTCAGAAAGTGTTTATGTTCAGGGAAAATTTTATTCACTGTAAATAGATCACCTACTTCTGCCTGCGACACTTAACATCAAGAAAGGGGAATGTTTAAACTGCAGAGCTGTAGTTAGCTACATGACAAGACAGTACAAGAATTTATTCAGGTCAGAAAAAAGTATCCTTAAAAGTGGAAATACAGCCAAAGTGATGTTAATAAAACTGAACACAGAGGTTGGCTAAGAGGATCAAATATGTGAAGGTACCTAGAGAAGCTAAACAGGAATTGTTAAAGTATCTCAGAAATAGAAAGCCTGCAGAAGAGTCATTAGGTCTGCTAGACAACCAGAGGATAAAGAGTCAATCCAAAATGATCAGGAGATGGCAAAGAAAATAAAATCTTTTACTCTAGTATTCTCAAAAGACAAAGGAGAAATATATGCACTAACAGAATTCTTTACAGATAATTTCAGACACATACTGTTAGTGAGCCAAAAAGAGGTGAATAATTCAGAAAGAAAGTCTGGAAGGTAAGTGAGAAGGATTTTACAGTGTATTTCAGAGAGAAACCCCAAAACTGAGTCACTAATAAAATATGTCATTTAAATGACATTTTAAATGAGCTGTTAATTAACATTGTGGATTTATTTGTAAATACACACTAAAGGATTATTCTGGAAACTGTGAATGGGAGAGCCAATTTCACCCCTTACATGATGTATTGGAAACTCAGCTCAAGTAGGAGGTAGGAAAAAATGCAAGAAATCAGGGACAGTAGAAGTGTTTGTATATGAAGGGATGTTGAACACACAGATTGAACAGCCACATAGAAAAGTAAAACAAGGCTGAACAAGAGGTATATAAAAAAAGGTGAATGATACTGTGAAGATCCAGTATTTTTCTTTTTTTCCCACAGGCTAGAAATGAGCACCCAGTAAACTGGTGAAGGTCATGATGAGACTCTCATTGACTTTCTGAGCTTTGGGTCAGGCTCTTAGGCTAAGGTTCACCCACCTAACTTCCAGCATTTAGCTGCAGTGCCAAGGTGAAAAGTCTCCACTCCAAACACTAAACTTAACTCTAAAATCCCTCTGTAGTCAGGGAGGAATTAGATAATTCAGCCTGTGTAAAGTCTGAGTTGTGCCCTGAAGATACCTGTCTCTCCCTCCATAGGAGGAAGCTTAGAGAAGTGCCTGAAATTAGGCAGGGTGTATCCAGCATGTTGAATAAGAATTAACAATGAGGTTTAATTTTCTTTTCTAAATGACCTGATGGAAATGTATTAGTCTTCAAATCAGACAATGCTAGTGCTCTTCATGCCTTATGCTGATGGGGGAAACAGCAGTTTCTATGAACCATAATGGCAGCCAAAAGCAAAGTACAGATCAGTTGGAAAAGTTAGACCATTCTCAATATAGATTCATGCTTCAATGCTTTTCTAGAGATGGCCAAGTAAGAAAAGTATTCCTTTTTGCATAATAAATGATTAACTGTACATCTCCAATCACATCTGGAAAACATTGCTGAGTTTCATTCTGAATAGCTGACATTCTCTGTTAATGGTTTTGTCAGCATATGCTTCTTTTGCCTCTTGCAAAATATTTGATAAAATATTAATGTAGAAATAAAACAACAAAAATACAAAACACAGATTTTCCAATTTTCTGATAAATCAGTATGGCTCAGCATAAGTTTACCAACAGTTTTTTTCCTCATTTTACACCATTATCAGAGTAAAACACACTTCTTTTCCTGATTTACTCTGAGAATATGGGAGGGAGAGTAGAAAGCAGTCAATCCCAGCCAGCAATGAAAGAAAGGGAGAGCTTGCTCAGCAGCCAGACTGGAAAGGACACCCCACCCCTCTAAACTTCTGGGGAGAACAGTCCCTTTCCTTCTTCAGCAGCTGGAAGTAGACTGCGGTTAAAGAAAAGAAAAAAAAAAGTAGAAAAAAATAGATTAGGAAATAATAAAGTGCTGGGCAGATTAGCTGGTGGTAATATTTTCTACTTTCAGAAGCTAAGAAGCAAAAAGAAGTAGGGTAGATGAGAGCTGCCTCTCTCCGGCAGCCAGAGGGGTGAGGCTGAGCGTGGCAAGTGGGGAATACTGGCTGCTGGGCGGAGTGGATGGATAAAGTGGGTGTGATTTGGGACACTTCTTGGGAAGGAGCCACCACAGCGCGCTCTGTTCAGCCAGCTTTGCAGTCGGCCTCCTCTGACACACTAATACATTTCAACCAGAGGAAAATAAGCATTAGACCACTATAAAAATTCCAATGATGCACCACAAAACAAAATGGTACAATTTGATACTAACTGCCGGTTAGGAATTTCTGGTCAATATGACGATCATCACTTAATTATAGGCTTGTTTGCGGGAAGTTCAGCCTTCTAACAGCTACAGTTTTAAATATAACACAGTGATTACAAACAGTTATTAATGGGTTGGTGCCGTTAGTCCCCTTGAGTCCCTAAATGAGAAATTAGAAATCCTGTTTGAAGATGAAATATGACCACTAGAGGATGCAGTCAAGATCCTGAATGAGTGAGGCATCTTGTTTCTCACTCATGCTCTGCAAGACCAGCCAAAAATTAGAACAAATAGTTTCTGGAATATTTGGGTGAATAAATGGTAATCCAGAAGTCAGCGAGAATTTATCAACTAAGTAGTGTAACTGGGATAACCCAGAAGTAAATCCACAAGCCCCGCTTTTAGTTATTTTTTCCTTCTCTTGCATATTCTGTGGGTTTTTCTTTATTTTCTTTTGTTAGTTATTCCTCCTTTCCCTCCATTATCTGTTGTCTGTCCAACCCACCTTTCCATTATCCTTTGCTAGTGTTTACCTTCTCATCCTGACAGTTAATCTCAATAAGTCATTCGCTCTATCAGGTGAACCCGGGATACACCTGTACTGAACACTTATGGGTATCTTTGATTCACCTATTTATTGAATATATTGAATAACAAACCCCAATTATTTTTTTAAAATCTCTCTCTCATTTCATATTTATTTCCTTACTACTTTAGTAGATTGATTTATTCTTTTCCCATCTATCCGGCCCTCAGCCACAAACACTTGCTTAATCTTGCTTTCTCTCTCATAACCACAATTGCTCACCCACAACTAGTAGGTCATCCTTATTTAGGAAATTACTTGCAATTTGGAGAGGGCAAAAGGGATACCACCACCACCAACAACAAAACCCAGGACCAAAACAGGACCTACTGGCTGGTGATTGATATATCAGTGATGTAAAAAACCCAAACAACAACCACCTAAATCAACCCTTGAAAATAATATGTTTCTTAAATAGACTTGAAGACAGACTACCAGTGCTGCTCATCAGCAGGGAAACTTCTCTGATAAAACAGAGGGAAAGGCAATTGTTGTGCCTCCATGATTATTACAATTCATTTAAATTAAAGGAGAGAAGATTGTTTTAACTCAGCTATGTCTTGTTTTAACTATTCAGTATTTTTTTTCAAAAAAGAGTATTTTTTTCTCTATACCTTCCTTTGGCCATGGTAGATGCATTTGTTCCTTTATTTGCATCTCAGTAAGTCAGGCTTTTCTAATCTGCGTATGAATATCCATCTAATTTTGCTGCTGGTATCTGCTGTTCAACTTTGGCTGAGGCCTGGATTTTGCAACTGAAATCATCACACATCTTGACTTCATTGGGCTGGGGAAGGTCATAAGGGTCTTCCTTCATAAAATCGGTATAGATTTGGGGCCTGAGAGTGTAGATTAACATACTAAAGTATATGACGTAGAATATATAATATACGGCATTAGCTGATTAACTTTACCTCTGAAGCTTAACTTTTCTGCTTTCCCTTATTTTACAGTTTTAGTGCAGACTGCTAACCTTATTTTTATGTCTAATTCTAAGTCAGTTGTGAGGAAAAAGGTTGATAATGGCTAAACTCAAGAGATCCAACATCAAAAGAAATTTTCAACATTTGGACAAAATAAAACCAGGTGTGAATAAAATATCATATTGCAATAGTAAGTGTTATTAAAGCCATTAAAGTACATTTGAATCCAGTGTTCTATTCATTTTCAAAGCTGACATTTGTAAATGTATATAAGCAAGACTCTTGTAAATTTAAAACAGAGCATTAGGACTTGTTCTGGAATCTGTAGCACCATCATACTGTATTTTGTTGATACATAATAATTCATAATTTTTTGTCTTCGAGCAGGAACCATCACATTTTTATAACTGAATAGTATCCTTGTTGGTTAGCATATTAAGTAAGAACAAAAGTGCTACTAAAAAGAGACGTTTGTAGCACCTTGGCATAGGTATGCAGTGTCTTTGATAGCACACTTCGTTACATATCCTCAATATCTGTTCTAATGAATGGTCTTAAGGATTTTTCTTGTAAATTTGCTCGAGCAGGAACCATCACATTTTTATAACTGAATAGTATCCTTGTTGGTTAGCATATTAAGTAAGAACAAAAGTGCTACTAAAAAGAGACGTTTGTAGCACCTTGGCATAGGTATGCAGTGTCTTTGATAGCACACTTCGTTACATATCCTCAATATCTGTTCTAATGAATGGTCTTAAGGATTTTTCTTGTAAATTTGCTAGCTGCTTTTAAGTTAGAGCTGTTGTGTTTCCATCTTGTCCCTTTGATAAATGTCGCGACAGTGTGAATCTTAGCCTTTCTGTAATTTTGAAGGAAAATAGGAGAAGTTGTATTATCATTTCTGTCTATGAAATTTATTTCTGAAGTGAATGCCATACATATTTCTGAAATGAATGCCAAATGTATTTTCTAGGAGTGAGTGCCATTGAAAGCCAAGGCAGGCAATTTATACCGTGCATAATAATGATATTAATTTTTATGGTGTGTATAAGTTACATTTTGATTAGTTTTTTGCATGATTAAAAATTTGCAAAGCCTTTATGGCCCCCAGGAGCCTACCTGTAATAAACAGCTCTCACCTTCCAAACCATAAAACAGGTCTGCAGTGCTTGAACATTAGAGCTAATTGCCTTGCTACATCAAAGGGAGCACCACGAGACTGAGAAAAATCACAGAAGGGGGGGTGGGGAGCGGGGGGCAGTTTCACCTCTAAAGGTTATGTGTTTGTGGCTTGGTGGAGCCCTGTAAAGTTATGGCCTCAGAACTGCTGTTTGCGATTAAGTTGATGGGGAAAGTCTATCCCGCAATCTCTCCCTGCTGCTGACACAGAGTCTTTGTTCACATTCAGATTTCTCAAACTGTTGCCAGGGTCAGGCTGAGGTCAGACACCACGATGATGTATAGGAGAACATGTCTGGGAATTTCTCTCACACTTAAAACACATACCAGAAAAACAGGAGAGCACCCTGCAAAAATTGTCTGATGAGACCCAGATGATACTGTAGCTTTTCTTTTAGTACCTTCATAATTTTCTTTCTCTTTGCCTGACACACACACAATGTTTTATTAATGTGTGCCACGATAGCCCTTACAATTTTATGTCCCCTCAAGATAAGGACACTCAGTAGCACTTTGACACTTCATTTTCCAGCCCAGGGGGATTGGGCCAGTAAATCTAGTAAAAGAAGCAATGCGTCCGTTCCCAAGGATGAGTCGAAAAGGGATTGCCATCGGCTCTGTGAGGCCACGGGGCCTGACACTGGATACGAGCCTCAAGTGTGCGCGCTCAGCATTAACACAGCCAGAGCCAGGCATGATCACAGGCTCGCAGCATCCCGAACCGCGCTCCCCCGCCACCCTGACAAACACAGCCCCGCTTCCAGCTGTGACAGGGATGCCTACCATGTTTGATTAGCTATCTTCGTGGGAGGGGGCGGGGGACAGAAGGGGGGAGAGCGCTGAAACAGCAGGAGGGGGGTTTCCATTCTGATGGAAATTTTTTTTTATATGCAATTATTTTTAAAAGAAGGGACCATCTTTCTCCCTGTATTGTTCCAAAAAGTGGACACGCATGCTTAGTCCTAACCTATTGTATTCCGATGTCAATGCAAAACACATTGATCTGTGGTTGAGATTTTTTTTTTTTGGTTTGCTTTCCAAAATTGCAGCTGCGTTTTTCACTCTCCCGATTTACAAAAGGTTTCGCAGAGAGTTGAGAATCGGATGGGTTCGCCACATCGATCTGAGGGTTGTTTGCCTAGGCATACAGTTTCAGTGTATGGCTGGCAAGGAAGGCACTAAGCAGCAATTTTTTTGTGCTCAGCTGCTATATATGACAGAGGATATTTCATTCGGCTGTCAGAATGTTATTAATAAAACATGGGGTGCGAAGAGGGCCACTATTTCCCCTTTCAATCACTATAGCATTTACAATGAAAATTTTATGCAGTGTGTAATTTTCAGTTAATGCTTGACACTTAAAATGTCGGTAGCTGCATTTTGTATGGTTCCTGAAGGGTTAATTGTATCATGTTCCCTGCATAAAAGCTCTGCTTATCAAAAGTGAATAGAAGAGTGTATGCAAATGTGTGTCTGTGACCTTTTGCCTTTCCAGGGTTAATTTATATGGTCATTAAAGATTTTATGAAATTGAGCGGCCTGGTGCTTCGAATCCCATTTTACCTTCACCTCCTAATTTATATAATTCCTACCTGAACTGGGAAATATGATTTTTTCTGTGTGTGTGCTGCAATGAAAGCAGCATGCTGTGCTGTAGGGAGTTGCAAGTCTGGTTATCTGGCATTACTCAGATTGCTAAAAATTCATTAAAATGTGACATCAGCACAGTGAGAGACAAATGATCACAGGATGAAAAGGAACAGTGGGCCTTTCACGGATTAGTGCTACACAGCCCCAGCATAGAAGCTAACTGCATAAACAGATTAATCCACCAGTAGCAGCATAGCTAAGATTTACCGAATAATTAAATGGGCTTGAGTTACTGTGAAGATTTCCATGTAATCTAGCTGGTGTGAACACGTAAGTGAGGTGTGGGTAATGCTGCTTCCTCAGAAGCCATAGACCAAGTTGCATCATCTATCCTGAATGGCTCCCCCTGGAGACAAAATTTGAGACTTCTCTCGCAAAGCCAGAGGTTTATATTTAATACAGTACCTAATACCTAATACTTACTTACCGCAATTAGCGGGATACTGCTGCACTAATAGGATTTATATTTGAATCTCCCCCTTCTTTTTTCTTTTTTTTTTTTTTTCTTTTTTTGGCTCCAAGATGCATTTTTACATGTGCTGGCTTTTGTTCCGGCCCGTGTGGTGTGTGTGTGCATGCGTGTGTGCGCACACATGATTTTAACACAAATCATTTCTAGCCAAAGAATATGAAATGACAGGCTTTAAATCTGTCACACTGGTGGAAAGCGGGTACTCTGATAAAGACACGGTCAGAATTTCTGGATAGATTTTGAAATATTGCAAACTATTCGTAATTTAATGTCCAACCTCTTTAAAGTGCTGTTCTTTCCCTTTCCCTTTTCTTCCCCCCACCCCTCCTTCCCCCTATTTTGCCACCCTCTTTTCATGCTGTTCTTATTACAGGACATATTTTTCAAATGCTGTTAAATGGTCACTGAGTTTCTTTTCTAAGATCTTTTCTGTGCTTATCCACAGAAGAACAAGGTGAAGATACAGAAGGGTCTGCTAAAAGTACATCAGTGGCTGTTGCTGATGATAAAGACTCAAGTGAGAGAGACAACAGCGAAGGCAAAAAATCTTGTAAAGACTCTGGTAAGATGCTAGAATTTTGTCTTCCCCCTTTCATTTTAAACTGTCTGGACATTCCCACTACTATTCATTGCATGTGCATTTTGCATGTGATTTCTATCAGTAGCCTCCCATTGACCTATTTTTAATCATAACCATCTGACAGGATAGATGCGGATAAGTTGAAGAATATTACAGGACGACCAGTGAGATTATTTTTTAATCAAATCAGTTTGTGTGCTTGTAATTTTTTAAGCGCCTTTCATTAATCTTAGCTGTACTTGTGATTCCTCTGATGGCATATTAATTTTTCATAAGCATAGGATTAGGTACCACTTGAATTTTTTCTTCAATCAGGTTTTGCCCCCCTTTTAACCCAAAGAATGTGGGGGTTTTTGTTATTATTATTTTTTGCTCTTGCTCTCTGATCAGTTACTCCCAAGAATCTGGCCTCTTCCTGGGCATTTATTTGAGGCATTTTGAAAAAAATACACAAAATCCAGTGAAAAAGTTTACAGATGATTCAGCCTAAGAAAGAGGAAATATCATTGAAAACGGATTATGGGTTGGGTAATTTTGATCTCCTGGAATAGACAAAGCCCAGTAATGAAAGCTACTGTCTTTGAAAACAAAACCCCTATGTCATGACATTTACTTGTGCACAAACAAACCCAGGGCCAGCATCTGGTGTAGATACCCAAGGCTTCTTCTGTGTTTAATTTGGCAAATATGTGACTTCATCCATGCTTTTTATGTATGAGATGGAAATCTATGGTCACAATGAATATTACATTGGCTACTTTTGCCGCACGCTATACCTAGTTATATTATGTTGGATTCACTGAAGCAGAAGAAGTGCTGAAACAGGTTGAAGACTGTTAGTTTCAGGTAGTCATATATCTTTTCCTTGTATGCCAATGACAGCAGCATACAAAGGAGGTTGTATTATCCATAAAGACATATAGTTGTAGAGAAAATATCATTTTACGTATGAGTTTCTTTACACCCAAATTCTCCCATACTGTAATTTGTTCTTTACATATTAAACATTTTTTGATACATTTAAAAAAAAAAAAAATATAGATGGCCCTTTCTATGCCGAAACAATTCAGAAGACTGACTTAAAGATTAAAGCTTCCTTTAAGTTTGCCTGTTGACATGCTAAGGCCAGTACCCATCAGAGTTTAGAACCTCAGCTCCTCTTCAGTCGCTTTATTTTTTGAGATCAAGAGACTGAAGAAAGGCCGATGATGACAAGGATGTTGTTGAGCAAGAAACTGTGTTGTGGTTTAAAATATATATCCCCCTTGGCTGGCTCTCTGACTTGGTAAAAACTGCCTGCAGCGCAGTAAAGCCATGCTCCCAGGCCGACATATGTCCTCCTGTGCAGTCTCATCAGGTGCTGTCCTGGACACTCACCAGGAGAGGGGTGACAGCCACCTGCAGCCTGCATTTCCTACCATACAATCTGCCTAGGGGACACTGTGAACCACTTCAGGGAGTTTATCAGCCCTCTCTTTTTCTTAGGCTGGTCCATTTACAGTTCTTCAAGAAAGAATACGGTATTAAAGCTCCAGCAAAAAAAATGATGGAATCTAGAAAAAAATACTGAAGGGGAATTCTCAAAATTCCATCAGGATTAGCCGCTCATAAGGGCCAAGTTTAATTAGGACAAACCTATATCCAGATGCCTACTGGGTGCACTACGAAAAACCATCATAATTGTTCTGCATTCCCGTGCCAGCAATTACACAAATAACTTTGCAATAAGATTCATATAAAAACAAGGGCTGAAATACATGATTGCCTTTGTGCTTTGCAGAAAATAGTTTGTACTGTAAAATCCTAAATCTTTTAGAAACTTTTATTTTCCTAATCTAAATTAATTCTGCATATGTAACATTCAGACCATCGTCTTAATTTTCACTCAGCTGACAAGTATTTCTAATGACTGCATAACTGCTTATGTATAATTGAATGTTAATTTGGGCTTTCTCATGAATTGAGTGTTGCAAGTCTTGCCAAAGAAATCTCAGGAAAACCAATAAATTAATCACAATACTAACAAGTTAGACAGGAAAGTGGTGTGACCCCTCTTTAGCATAGAATCTATTAGACGAGAAAGGATTAACATGTATTTAGTAGCAGTATGTTTGTGTAAGCTGTTGTGCTGTATTGCTTACCTTATCTCAAGGAGTAGAGCTTTCAAAATGAGACTTGGCAATATGCAAGTTATATTTGTTGAATATTCATTCAGAATAGAAAAGCCTACTAATGCCTCATTTATATTGTCATTTAAATCTAGTGCCACTTTAGATTAATTATAATCCAAATTACAGCTCTATGCAGTGCAAGAATTAATATGGAATTTATCCAGATTAATACATTTGCATTGAAAATGTAATATGTCTCTGCCATGGCTAAGGGGAGCACTTTTTAATAAGGTAGTAAACATGAGGAAGGATGGAAATTAACCTTCATTATTGCAATGAAAATTATCCTTTCATTCTACTCTAATTAGAAAGAATACTCTACCAGTAATTATAATTTTAGAATTATTTTGAGGCTGAATAACATCATCTGATGTGTCAGAAGTCTTAAATTATGCAATCTTTATCAAATACATAGATTCATAAATAAGAAAATAGTATTTTGATTATGGCTTTTCCAGGATTTTTTTTTCATTAGCATACGTATTTTATTAACTTTCTCCTTCTTGTTAGTCCCACAAACATTTTTATTTTTATTTTGGGGTTTCAAAAATGTTATGAAGGTGATGGCATCTGAATTGCAGTGAATTATGTCATTTTTATATTAGCAATCTTACACAAGTTAAATAATTCTGTAACTGACAGGCAATCATTGACTAGTCTATTTCTTGGCACTTATTTATAATTAAACTTAGTTTTTGAGCTAAATGTATTGAAATTACATTATTCATCTAAAATAATGTTGTGTGGTTTATATTATAAAATGAATGTCAGTTGTGTTTCACAATTAGGAAAAAAAACAACAAATAATGTGTCTCAAGAATAAAAAATGCGTATTCAAAACATGAATAACAACTGGATTTAGTCTTCTCCTACAGCTGCGTAGTAAGAATAGCATGCCAGTGGAACATCCAGCTATGAAAACAGTGCCACACGGCATGCTCGGGACCATAATATTTTCTCTCCTCTCTCCCTCCTCCTTCAAACCCTTCCTATAAGACCGTAACTTTGTTCAGCCTCTCTACAGGAAGCTCCTTAAAACAGTGAATTCAACACGGAAAGCAGAAAGTTGATACAGCAAGACAAGGCACTGAGTTGTAATAGCTGGACCTTTTGCTTGTGTGAGGAGATGATCTCCTTTGGTTTTGGCACCTATACTCTGGCTTGGGGGGTTCGGTCCTCACCACGTGCAGGAGCGAGTGGCATCCCCATGCCAGAGGGAAGAACCAACCCCTCTTTTTTTTTTTTTTTTTTGCAAAGCTCACCATAAGTCACGGATTCAGTTACTTTACTATAGGCCAGATGTAACTTTGGCCGTTTAAGAAGTAACAGTGCTTGAAGTTGAATGAATCCAGAGCAACAACAACAACAAAAACAACAAAACCTCTGTAAATTTCAACAGTTTATATAAATATCATAGTAAACAGTAAAAAGCTGTGCTTTGTTATGCATTTATTGACCCCAGCACAGTGTTTTATAACTCTACGGTTTTATTATATTAACCGCAAAAGAAACTTTAACCAAAAAACCCCCTTGTTTTTATAGAAACAAGAACTATGTGTTTCATGATTATTATAGGCTCTTTGAAGTAATTAAGTCATTCTATCCTGTGGTGGAAGATGATGTGTAATATTAACCTTGTGTGTGCCCAGGCACACACAGAGTGCACTCCAAGCTAAATTTCACTAACAGTTAAATACCACTGCCAAAACACGGTTAAATGTATTTTCACAAGTGGATTTTGGAGCAGAATTTGGATCTTAATTTCTGTAACAACCTGTTGAGAACAATCTAGCATGATGAGGGGAAGATAAGGCAGAATTGTTTTATTTTGGCTTTTAAATTCGGCTTCCTGTATACCAGTGTCCGTTTACACCAGCTGAGATTCTGGCCCATTTGTCTTTAAAAAGGGACATTTAAAAAGTGACATATGATAAAGCAAAGAAACAGAAGTCAACTGTTAGATGTTTTTGACAGTTGGAAATGAAGAGAGCTTAATAATGATAATAATTTGAATTTGAATTATTATCTATGATAATAGTTTGAACCTATCCTTCTAAAACCTGAGAAGCAACCTTTCTCTGTTAATATAGTATGTCACTTTTTTACTTCCCATAATTCTCACAGTAAAGACATTTAAATAATAACGGTGTATTGCCAGGTAAATACAGATAGGCCAGGAAGTACTGTATTATCATAAACCAAAGTGAGTAATAAAATGGTGCCTTATGTGATTGCATCATGTAGATTTTGCCTTTAAGCATCGCTAGTCCTTCAGCACTGACTGAGCAGGCTAAATGAGGCCTCCAGGATCAGTTCCTGAGAGCGTAAAAATTCAGTGGGGCTCCAGAAAGCGGCTTGTTCAGATATTAAACTGATGTTGACAAATTGGTCATTAAAAGTAGGGAAATATGGCAGAAATAAACTTTAATTTGAGCAAGAACATGAAAAAATTACTGGTCTAAATTACACCAAAAGAAATAATTAGCAACTTAAGAATGAAAAACAACGTGTGGGGAATTCACCATTAATGTGTAAGTCATAAAATATGTTTATGTTTTTTAAAAAAATTGCACTTCAGAAAATGTCCCTGTATGATTCAGTTTTCAATTGTTTATTATTGTACCATGAGGATTTGGTATTTACCTTGAAAACAGTTCTCTTATTTTACTTCTCTTTAATGTTGCTCTTTTAATATCAAATATTGCACAAAGTCTGTATGAAAATAATAATAATAAAAAGTTCTTGGTTTTGTCTACAGAAAAATACACGTATTTTCTTTGTTCATGTATACTTTGTTGCCAAAACATCCATGACCTTATTTTTAAATTAATCCTAGGTTATTGTGCAATGAGGTGCAATTTGTTCATTTATATGAACCTTATGTGGATTGAAAAAAATCAAGATAAATCTTCATGCACAGCATACAATCAGATTACCCCTGGACTATATATTTACGTTGGGTCTGATAGCAATCAATGGTTTAGCTTCATTGCATTTCAAGATGTATTTGCACCCAGTGTCCAGTGATAGTGTCCTCACCCTGGAAATAATTTAGTTGCAAATCAACTGGAAGATGGTGAAAATTGAAAGTTAAAATTAGAAATACTCATAATAAACAGCAGAAAAAAGGTCAGATGATGCTGCACTATGATGAGATTGGAATGGTTGGTAAATGAGGTTTTGTGTTTGTCGTGAGATGTATGTGACATGCCTACCCAATGCTCTTGTAATATCCAGCCTAGCAGAAGAGATTATCTGGCAAATTGACGCTGGAAAGAATTTTCTGATGGACTGGGAAATTAGAATTGCACTCTTTTCTTTGATGTGTGCAAGACTGGGCTGCATTACACAGCTAGTTCAGGCATAATATTAAATATAGTATTTAATACTTAATAGTAGAACTATCTATAGAAAACAATTATATTCTGGTTTTGATCACAAATGCCAGACTATAAAAATTCACAGTGTAAACATCTAAGGCAATCCCAAATGTCTGATCTTTGTATATAATTAATATTAAGTTAGCTCTGAAATCCTATTCTCCACAGTAGTTCTTTTAAAGCCTCACTATATTTAGCTTCAGAATTGTAACAGGCAGGAGTTATCAAAACAACACAATAATCATATTGCTCAGACAGTTTAGAAAAGAGAGAGGGTAATTAAACAGCAGCAAATTAATTATTTTGGAAAACAGGATTTTTAAGCAAAAGCTGATTTGTTTTAATGTAATACACAAATTCATACTGAGCTGCTAAAGAAAGCACATTATTGATTAATCTTTAAAGGCAACCTAAGGTTATCTAAACAGTACAGAAGAGTCCATTTTTAGATGTATTTATAGTCTCCATCAAGGATAAAAGTGTATTTTCACCTTTGTGCTTACCAGAGTTGTTTTTTTCAACTATATTTTTTCCCAGGACTTAAAAAAAAAAAAAAAAAGACCCTCAAAGAAAATACAGACCCTTGGAATCACAACTTCTTTGTAAACCAGGACATTTTAAAGTTTAAAATATGTTCTTAAAAATTATGTTTTCGGAACAGGAATAGTCACACCAGAGAAGGAACCAAAAGTGAACACTGTGGTAGGGGCACAACAGCTTCTTCTGGCAAAAGAAGAGGATGGTGCAGCTAAAAAATCAAAGCCTCCAGAGGACAATAAATTTTGTCATGAGCAGGTAAAGGAAAATGTAACAATTTAATTGCATTCTAGAACTCTTTCAAATAACTCAAGAATGAAACAGAGATGATATGTTGTTAAAATAGCAATATCAGCAGTTATAAAAAGCACACTGACTAATAGCCTGCATCTTAATTTGATTTTTTTCAGTTCTATCAATGTCCTTATTGTAACTACAACAGTAGGGACCCAAATCGTATCCAGATGCACGTCCTGTCACAGCATTCAATGCAACCTGTTATCTGCTGCCCCCTCTGCCAGGATGTCCTCAGCAACAAAATGCATCTCCAGCTTCATTTGACCCATTTGCACAGTGTGTCCCCTGACTGTGTGGAGAAACTGCTCATGACAGTAAGTGTTCCAAATACTGATGCACAGGCTACAGAAATGTACTCGGGCCTCTGGGCAATGTATTTGTTGTGATATAGTATTCAGGTAGCCCAAGGAGGGGAGTGAGTCAGGACTTTTAGGTTATGTTGCCAGCTCATCCAGTGACTGATGTCCCTTGGGAAAATGACTGAAGGTGGATTTCAAAGATGCTGAAAACCTGCAGTTCCTCATTGACAGTAACCTTGGAAAAATCAAGCCTGTCAATGTCTCTAAGTGCACACCTGTAAATTGGGTCTAGTAATATCCAGGTCTCAGAGGTATTGTGACTCCTGTTTGTAAAATAACAGGAGTTCCCTGTAGAATGTAGTTCCCAAACATAGAAGAATTCCTGTGTATAGCTGGGCCGTACTTGCATTATATTACATGAAATTCACTGTGAAATATCAGTAGTGGTGCTAACTGGAGAACATGTTTATCTTATTGTACAGAATGTCCTGTTTCTTACTTTCTGCCTTTGCATAAAAGACCCTTTAGGGTTTTTTTGGGAATAAAATGTAAGTATAAAAAACAGAAAGGCAAGTCCAAGAATAGATAGCAATCCAGTTAGGTCAGTTCTTTGGGATATGGAATATCTGATTTCAAGTACCTACCCTAGATCAGGCAAGGACTTGAACTGGTTTCTCTACGATTGGGATGAATGCTATAACCAGCAAACTCTATTTGCAGGATGAATCCCATTCCAACCTTACCAGGAAAATCCTGTTCTTCACTGCAAAATTGCACAAACCATGTCAAAATAATAAATTTCTGTGAAAAATAATGACTCAGCACCATTCAAAACCATGTCAGTAAAGACACAATCAGGTCTAGAAAGTATTTGTTATTACATCATAGATTCGGTTAGAAAACAGACCTCCTAAGACACCCTGATTCTGGTAGTCTTGCCTTTTTAGAAGGAAATGCACTTGGAAACCTCAAGGATCCACCTCCTTAAGGATTTATTGCTGTATTTATAGACTCCTCCTTCTTTTATACAGTTATGGTTGTAGGCCTACCACCTCATTCCCAAGTAAAGTGGCAAAAAAATAAGAAAGAATTGAAAAAGTTCTTGGCTGAAGGTCTAAGGTTCCTTGTGCCTAGTGCTGATAAGCAAATACAAAATTAGGGATCCACAAAAGCAGATTAAAGTTTTCTTTCTTCTTTTCTTTTCCTTGGTTTTCTACTAACTATAGCTCTGCCAGACCGTGTAATTTTGGCCCACCACGAGAAAAATGGCTGTAGAAATTGAACTTTCCCAAACCCTTTTAGGAAACTGGAAAAATGTGGAAGAAAAAACCCTCCCTATTGAGGATTATTAACTTTCTTCTCAAGTTCTCCATGATTCCCTCTATGCTGATAATGGAGCAACTTTGAATTCTCTCCTCTCCTCTCCTCTCCTCTCCTCTCCTCTCCTCTCCTCTCCTCTCTTCTCCTTTCCAGGTACTGGGGAGTTGTCTCACTGTTTCTGAGAGGAAAAAAAAAGGTTGTTTGACAGAAAAAGAGATTGTGAAACATAATCTGCATCATCTAAATTGTCCTGGTTGTTAACACCAATATACTCTATCCATACCTGAACTCTCTGATGACAAAATAAATAGCAAATTTATAGCAAATTTTTCTTCTCTGGGACATTTACAGTTACCTACATCATTTTTTTAAAAGTCCTTCCCTCCCAAACAAAATCAAAGTCACTAGTCCACTGAGAGGATGCTATTAATGCCATGTTTAAATTACAAATATACTAAGCCCAGGGCTTTTTAAAATACGTCTAGAATATTTTTTCCAATAGGCAATTGGTATAAATACATACATACATACATACATACATACATACAAATAGATATATAATTCTTATGTATCCTAATAAAAACTTAAAATAATTTCTTAAACTGTTGAAAAGGAACAAAGGGTATTTCTACTCATACCTAATAATGTATGTAGCTTCCCATATTATAATTTACCACTCAGAAATCTCTCCTGTGGATATTCTTGTTACCTCTGTATGAAGGAAGGAAGTACTATCCTTATGTTAGAGATGAGGAGCTGCAACACAGTCTGAACTGATTTACCCAAGGTCATTTAGAGAGAGTCTGGAGTGCAGGAGTGGGAACCCAGTCCTGCTAAGTCTTAGCCTGAACCCCTAGACAATCCTTTATTTCAGATATGAGTATGTTTTAAAGAGCTAAGCAAAAGGAAAACATGAAGTGTTGAGCAAATATTAATGTCAACTTAACTAAACTGAGTACTCTCAGACACCTATAATAGTACATAAGAAGATACATAAATAATTGAAGACAAGAAAGAGAAAAATCTTATTTTAAATTGAAATAAGTTGCTATTTCTGTATGGAAATAAACTTATAATTTTCTTTCAAAGATCATGGAAGGTCCAGCATTCGTTTAAAAAACAATACAGGTGAAGGAAAGTGGGAATGCCCTTAGTCAAGAACTGACTGGTGACCATATCTCAACATGATCTCCATCTTTGGAGGATGTCTGAGGAGAATTCCCCTGATAAATCCCATCAACCTGACATAGCCAGCAAAACCTTCTTTGTGGTGACATTGAGACCAATGAAATATTGAGTGTATGTAGCTCTATAACATCACCTTATTGTGGATTGTTTTGAGCTGATTCTCCACCAAGGGACACCCGATGCTCTGGATTTGTGGTCTGTCAGAAATCATTATCAAGGACTGAAAAAAGATCTTGGTTTAGTACTGGCAGTCTTTGATCCAGATATGGTGGATCTTTTGAATTATAATTTCATACTGTTGTATAGTATTAAATAGTATGACTTTTCCTGTAATAATACTGTGTTCTTGGTTTTCAAAGGTTCCTGTACCAGATGTCATGATGCCCAATAGTATGCTATTGCCAGCAACTGCTTCAGAGAAATCTGAACGTGACACACCTGCAACCATTACAGCTGAGGGATCTGGGAAATATCCAGGTATGCCAGAAAAAGCCCAGACATGTAAAAGCTAGGTATGGGCAATTTAGAAATTTAGAAACCAGTTGTTTCTTTCTCAGTAAAGTGAATCCTTTTTTGGCTTGCATATAGCCACAGAGATAAAAAGCGAAAAATAACACAGGGCCTGAATTTGGCTGACTGCACCTATGCAGAGCTACTAGGATGCATGTGTATGCCACGTGTATGTTGCTTGTGGTAGTGGCCTAGCCATCCTTGTTTAACGAGCAAATAAGACCCAGTCCTAAAAGACAGTGGCACTTTCACCAACATCGATGGGGAATGTTAGGCAAATGATCCTGCCTGCCTTTCCAATAGCAGGTTTCTTATCCTGGACACTTACTGTATTCTGTGCTGGGAAGCTGCTTTGCTACCTCTCACAGCATGCTTCTCCCTCTCTCTTCAGACCACTTTCCTCCTCCTTTCTAATCACCTGTCCCACCGATTGACCCCATTTCTAATCCCTCCCTTTTTCCTACTGTTTTGTTTCTTTTTCTTGTTTGGTGCTCCCATGGTACCAATAAATTCCTACCTTATGACAAAGCGAAGCCCTGTGCCACTCCCAGGCCAAGTGCCACTACCATTCTGATCATCACATCTGAATTTTATTACTTTTTTTTAACCTCATGTTGGTCCTGTCTGCTTTATTCTCTGGGACAAGGATGGGTCGCTATACTTTGCTAGGCCACCACGTGGCATACCAGGTGCCTCTCTTGATTTCTGATGAAAAAAACCCATTAATACTATGTGCTATTCTCTTCTACTTAAGTAAAAGACACAACTTTCTTTAACTAGGTGAAAGTCCTGTGGATGAGAAAAGTACCCCTGGGATCGATGAATCAAAAACTGGAATGGAAATTAAGACCGAGGAACAGAAGCCACCTAAGGAATCTACTGAAACGCCAGATTGGAATAAGAGCAGCAGTAAAGATATAAAGACCACTGACTCAATGACAGATCAGCTAAATGAACAGCAGAAGAAGCAACAGCTCTCTGTTTCTGACCGCCATGTCTATAAGTACCGTTGTAACCATTGTAGCTTGGCTTTTAAGACTATGCAGAAGCTTCAGATACATTCCCAGTATCACGCTATTCGGGCAGCTACCATGTGTAGCCTTTGCCAACGTAGCTTCCGTACATTCCAGGCTTTAAAAAAACACTTGGAAGCAGGCCACCCTGAACTCAATGAAGCTGAACTTCAGCAGCTGTGTGCATCTTTACCTGTCAATGGTGAACTCTGGGCAGAAAGTGAAAGTATGGCACAAGATGATCATGCACTAGAACAGGAAATAGAAAGAGATTATGAGATGGACCAGGAAGGTAAAGCAAGTCCTGTAGGAAGCGATAGTAGCTCTATTCCAGATGATATGGGCTCAGAACCAAAGCGGACCTTACCTTTTAGAAAAGGGCCAAATTTTACTATGGAAAAATTTCTAGATCCATCTCGCCCGTATAAGTGTACAGTGTGTAAAGAGTCTTTTACCCAAAAGAACATTCTCTTGGTCCACTATAACTCAGTGTCCCATCTACATAAACTCAAAAAGGTTTTGCAAGAAGCATCGAGTCCTGTCCCTCAAGAAACCAACAGCAGCACTGACAACAAACCCTACAAATGCAGCATTTGTAATGTTGCGTATAGCCAAAGTTCTACATTGGAAATCCATATGAGATCTGTGCTTCATCAGACAAAGGCTAGGGCTGCAAAATTAGAACCAAGTGGTAATATAAGTAGCGGAAATAGTGTAGCAGGGAATGTTAATAGCCCCAGCCAAGGAATGCTAGAATCTATGAGCTTACCAGCAGTTAACAGCAAAGAAACACATTTAGATGCCAAAGAATTAAATAAAAAGCAAGCTTCTGAATTAATTTCTGCTCAGCCTACACATCACCCACCCCAGTCACCAGCACAACTTCAAATGCAACTACAGCATGAACTGCAACAGCAAGCTGCGTTCTTTCAACCCCAGTTTCTAAACCCAGCTTTTTTGCCTCACTTTCCAATGACACCAGAAGCACTGCTGCAATTTCAACAACCTCAGTTCCTTTTCCCATTCTATATACCTGGGACAGAATTTAGCTTAAGCCCAGATCTGGGTTTGCCTGGTTCTGCCACATTCGGTATGCCTGGAATGGCTGGTATGACAGGATCACTGCTAGAAGATTTGAAGCAGCAGATACAAACTCAGCACCATGTTGGCCAAACCCAGCTACAGATACTGCAGCAACAAGCACAACAGTATCAGTCCACCCAACCCCAACTTCAGTCCCAAAAACAGCAGCAGCAAAGTAGCAAGCTGATGAAAGCGGAGCAAAATACCTTAGTAAGTACAGACTGCCAGCTGATAAAGGATATGCCATCATATAAGGAGTCAGAAGAAATTTCTGAGAAACAAGAGAAACCAAAGCAAGAATTTACTAATGAGAATGAAGGACTAAAAGAAAACAAAGATATGAAGAAGCCAAAATCCTCAGAATCAGCCATCCCACCACCCAGAATAGCTTCTGGAGCAAGGGGGAATGCAGCCAAGGCTTTGTTGGAGAACTTTGGGTTTGAGTTAGTTATCCAATACAATGAGAACAGACAAAAAGTGCAGAAAAAAAGTAAGACTGGTGAAGGTGAAAACACAGACAAACTGGAATGTGGAACCTGCAGTAAGCTCTTTTCCAACATTCTTATTCTGAAGAGTCATCAAGAACATGTGCATGGACAGTTTTTTCCATATGGAGCATTAGAAAAGTTTGCCCGACAGTACAGGGAGGCATATGACAAGCTTTATCCAATTTCTCCATCTTCTCCAGAAACACCACCGCCTCCACCACCACCTCCTCCACCACCACCACCTCCTCCTCCTCCAACTCCTTCTCAGCCTTCTTCAGCTGGGGCTGGAAAAATTCAAAACACAACTCCCACTCCTTTGCAAGCTCCACCACCCACACCACCACCACCACCTCCTCCACCACCACCACCTCCTCCTCCACCACCACCACCATCAGCCCCACCTCAAGTCCAGCTTCCCGTTTCACTTGATCTCCCGCTTTTCCCTCCAATTATGATGCAGCCAGTGCAGCATCCTGCATTGCCTCCTCAGCTTGCCCTCCAGTTGCCACCAATGGATACTTTATCTGCAGATCTTACCCAGCTTTGTCAACAGCAGCTGGGATTAGATCCCAATTTCCTGCGGCACTCTCAGTTCAAGCGTCCACGTACAAGAATCACAGATGACCAGTTAAAAATCTTGCGGGCTTATTTTGATATTAACAATTCTCCAAGCGAAGAGCAGATCCAAGAAATGGCTGAGAAATCTGGTCTTTCACAGAAAGTTATCAAGCACTGGTTTCGTAATACGCTGTTTAAAGAACGACAGAGAAATAAAGATTCTCCATATAACTTCAGCAACCCTCCCATAACAGTATTGGAAGATATCAGAATAGATCCTCAACCTTCAGCTGTAGAACCTTACAAGTCTGATGCATCTTTCAGCAAGAGATCATCCAGGACTCGGTTTACTGACTACCAGCTTCGTGTCCTCCAAGACTTCTTTGACACAAATGCTTATCCAAAGGATGATGAAATTGAACAACTTTCAACTGTACTTAACCTACCTACTCGAGTTATTGTTGTATGGTTCCAAAATGCACGACAAAAAGCTCGCAAAAGTTATGAAAATCAAGCTGAAACTAAAGACAACGAGAAAAGGGAACTGACGAATGAGCGTTACATTCGAACTAGTAACATGCAATATCAGTGCAAAAAGTGCAGTGTGGTTTTTCCCAGGATCTTTGATTTGATTACACACCAGAAAAAGCAGTGTTATAAAGATGAAGATGACGATGCTCAAGATGAAAGCCAAACTGAAGATTCTCTGGATGCCTCCGATCAAACAGTGTATAAGAACTGCACGGTTTCTAGCCAAAACGACTCATCAAAAAGCCTGGCAGTCACAGCAGCAAGCTCTGGCTCTGGTTCTAGTACTCCTTTGATTCCATCACCCAAACCAGAACCTGAGAAGGCTTCTCCTAAACCAGAGTCCACAGAAAAACCAAAACAAAATGAAACTATCTCTAAGCAAACCGATACAACTTCCCAAAGCGCCAAACCAGTACAGTCTACTCCAGTAACCTCTTCTGACTCTCAGCCCGCAGCTTCTCAACCACAGCAACAAAAACAATCACAGATAGTAGGGAGACCTCCTTCTGCATCACAAACCACACCTGTTCCTTCCAGTCCTTTACCAATTTCAATGACTTCTCTACAGAACAGTCTACCTCCTCAGTTGTTACAGTACCAATGCGATCAGTGTACAGTTGCCTTTCCAACTCTAGAACTTTGGCAAGAGCACCAGCACATGCATTTCCTAGCAGCCCAAAACCAATTTCTTCACTCACAGTTTTTAGAAAGACCAATGGATATGCCCTATATGATATTTGACCCCAATAATCCTTTGATGACTGGACAGTTACTTAATAGTTCTCTTGCTCAGATGCCACCACAAACTGGCTCATCACATACGACACACCCTGCTACAGTTTCTGGTTCCCTGAAACGAAAACTAGATGATAAAGAAGACAATAACTGTAGTGAGAAAGAGGGAGGAAACAGTGGAGAAGATCAACATCGTGATAAGCGTTTAAGAACTACAATTACTCCAGAGCAGCTGGAAATACTCTATGAAAAGTACCTACTAGATTCCAACCCCACCAGAAAGATGCTAGATCACATTGCACGTGAAGTAGGACTGAAAAAGAGAGTCGTACAAGTCTGGTTTCAGAACACAAGAGCCCGAGAAAGAAAGGGACAATTCCGTGCAGTTGGTCCAGCCCAGTCCCATAAAAGGTGTCCTTTTTGTCGAGCTCTGTTTAAAGCAAAATCAGCTTTAGAAAGTCATATTCGCTCTCGACATTGGAATGAAGGGAAACAGGCCGGTTATAGTTTGCCTCCGAGTCCTTTGATATCAACTGAAGATGGAGGAGAAAGTCCACAAAAGTACATATTTTTTGATTACCCATCACTGTCATTAGCAAAAACTGAATTATCAAGTGAAAATGAATTAGCTTCCACTGTATCAACCCCTGTTAGCAAAACTGCAGAAATGTCACCGAAGAACCTCTTAAGTCCTTCTTCTTTTAAAGCAGAGTCTAGTGAGGATATAGAAAATTTGAATGCCCCTCCTGCTGACTCTGGATATGATCAAAACAAGACTGACTTTGATGAGACTTCATCAATTAATACAGCAATTAGTGATGCCACAACAGGGGATGAAGGGAACAATGAAATGGAAAGCACGACTGGCAGTTCAGGGGATGCAAAACCTGCATCACCTCCCAAAGAACCAAAACCACTTGTGAACGACACGCTACCAAAAGCTGCAACTACACCTACAAATGAGAATACCGATGATAAATTTATCTTTTCCCTAACAAGCCCCTCAATACATTTCAGTGAAAAAGATGGTGATCATGACCAAAGTTACTACATTACTGATGACCCCGATGATAATGCCGACCGCAGTGAAACTTCAAGTATAGCCGATCCAAGTTCACCTAACCCATTTGGAGCTAGCAATCCCTTTAAATCCAAAAACAGTGATCGGCCAGGCCACAAACGTTTCCGAACACAAATGAGTAACCTTCAGCTTAAAGTTCTCAAGGCTTGCTTTAGTGACTACCGGACTCCAACAATGCAGGAATGCGAAATGCTAGGGAATGAGATTGGCCTGCCCAAACGTGTAGTCCAGGTCTGGTTTCAGAATGCCCGGGCTAAAGAAAAGAAATTCAAAATTAACATAGGGAAGCCATTCATGATAAATCAGACTGGACCTGATGGGACAAAGCCAGAATGTTCTCTATGTGGCGTGAAATATTCTGCGCGTTTGTCCATAAGAGATCATATCTTTTCCAAACAACATATTACAAAAGTGAGAGAAACTGTGGGAAGTCAGCTAGATCGGGAGAAAGATTATTTAGCTCCTACAACGGTTAGACAGCTGATGGCACAGCAAGAATTGGATCGCATAAAGAAGGCTACAGATGTGCTAGGATTAACAGTACAGCAGCCAGGCATGATGGACAGCAGTTCTCTTCATGGTATCAGTTTGCCAGCAGCTTATCCAGGACTCCCTGGCCTTCCTCCTGTTCTTCTGCCTGGAATGAATGGTCCATCCTCCTTACCTGGATTTCCACAAAGTTCAAACAGTAAGTCTATAAGGGGATGATTTTCTCATTTTATTAATTTGATTAACTTGCATAGTCACCATCCCCTTCTAAAACACATTATGATGTGTTATGCATTGATATCATGCTTGTGAGACTGGTGTGAGTAGCTAAGAAGTACTGCTATGAGGTGTACTCAGTGCAATTCTCGATTGTTGCTGGAGCCTGGATGATATCTCTGATTTTGAAAAAAAAAAAAAAAAAAGAATTTTAATTGAAATCTAATTGACAGAAATGTTTTTAGTCCATATTAGTCTTCTGTAACAAAAGCAATATAACAATAGCATTGTTATGTTTTTTGTTTGTTTGTTTTGAATGATACTCCTTTAGGCAAAACTTGGGTTTGTATGTAAATTTTTTGTATGCAAATATTTAGTATCTGATGAAGCACAAAATAGTAATTCCCACATTATCAGTTCATCAGGCATTTGGTCCACCCCTTAGACCAGTCCAGCCTGTTGTTTAATTCAGAATAAATATTTAAAATAAAATGCTGGCCAAGACCCTCTGTTATAGTTCTGAATAATTTTTGTTGAAGGGGATTTGTAATGGCAGTTTCATTGTGATCCAGACTTCAGGAGCTGCTGAATATCTCCTACGCCTAGTTTGTAAAGTCATTGCAGACATGTACCACTTCATTGGGGCTTGCACTTTTAACTGAACACTTAACTCTGTTTTACTGTTTTGACTCTGGTTTGACTCTGTTTTTCGCTCACATTGGAAAGCACTTCATCCTGTAATAAGTTTCACTGAAGTTAAAGAATCAAGTTTTATGCAGAATGATTCGTTTAGTCCTCAAAGAATGAACCTAATTTATTTTCTTGTATTAGGCTCCAATTTTGCAGTCAGAGTTCATTGTGAGTGCAGCCTTGCATTTTGAAGCTCTCCCATTCATCTTCTAACTTTACACATACATATCAAATATGTGCACAGTAGAGTTAGGGAGCTGGTTAAGACCCCTCACCTCATTTTATCCAGTAATTCCACTTGCTGTTGATCTCTAAACTTTGATTTAGAAAGCAACTCACTTTGGCAAGTAAGGTAGGGGCTTAATCACCAGTGTTGTTAGACATACTAAGACTGTAGCAATGTATTCTCTGCTATCCCGCTCTGCTTTGATTGATGATGATCATGTTATTGTTTCCCTAAGTGGTGGTCAAAGCATCTTGTTTTTCTCTTCATTGGATCACAATGGATATCCTTCCACAATGGAGTGTCTGGCTGAGTGCCCTCTGGCTTTTGTCAAACAGTTATTGGCACAGATACTGCATATAAGAAACATAAATATCCTTCCACAATGGAGTGTCTGGCTGAGTGCCCTCTGGCTTTTGTCAAACAGTTATTGGCACAGATACTGCATATAAAGGAAATATAAAGTTGCTGTATTTCCTTCTTAATGGCATACAGTGTCCAGGTCCAAAAATGGCTGGTCGTTGTTCATTAAAATTATAGATATGGTTTCTCCATATAACTTCACTAAATAGCTTTGGTTAGGTTGACCTTCAGGTAAAACGAGCTCCAGAAAACTCAGATTTTGTCTATACTACTAAATGAAATTTGCTTGGGAAGATATTATTATATTCTTTTACTCTCAAAAACAGGAAGTCTCCATGCAAAGTGAGTCTTGGGAATGGTCATGGACCCATGGTAGCCTCTGAGCTGTGCTCAGGAGTTGTTTAGGAGAATGCTAGTTGGTCCAGGTCAAAACAGTGCCAGTGACCATTCTTACCGTTTAACTTTACAGATGGTTTACTTTCAGTTTTGGGGAAATGTTCCCTGGTACTCTTTAACTTGCTACTATCAATGTAGCCTCAGAGTCTGTAAATTGTCCTGTTAACAATACAAAAGGTATTATTACAGGCCAACTGGTCCATAATAATTCAATTTTTAGATTTTCTAATTTCCACCAAATATCTCTTCTTTGAGACAAATTTAAATCATTAGTACCATAGCATACACAGTGCACTGCCAATTGAGATGGATTTTTTACCCCCTTTCATCTTGCATCTTCTTAAGGTTAATTAGCCCATTGTGGGCAAAGCCTGCTGTGTAAACTAGCTAGTAGAATCTCATTGTTAACTTTTTCTTCTGCCATATGCTAAATAGCCCCTACATCCCCCTTTTGTTGCCTGGCAAATACTTGCATGCATAAATCTCCATTCCCTAATGATACACAATGGAGCAGCCATAGTGAATGGAAAAAAATAGATTATTTTAATCATTCGTCATAGAAAAACAGTAATATACTCAGATGTTCTTCAGTACATGCTCAAGACTAGTATTTTCTGCACCTAATTAACCCATTTCTATTTTCTTCTCTACCCTGTTTTGGCTGATAGTTCACATTCATATTTGATGCTAAGAATTGTTTAAGAAGTATCTTTTTGGAAGCAGGCTTCCAAGCAAGCTTTTATTTGGCTACGGTTCTTCTAGCAGCACGTATATTCTCAAGCCAGCAGGACAATAGTTCTGCATCATTCTTTGCATGAAGGATTTTCTGAAGCTAACTCCCTGATGACTCACTATCCTATACCTCAAGTCTACTTCTTGTGAATTCCACTGCAAGTGTGTAATTTCTTCTCTTTTGGACCCAATCCTGAAAATACACTTCAGAAGAAGTCTCACTGGGATCCCTTATATTCAAATCTTTACCTGTTTTCACTGATGCTTACAGGGTTGGTAACTGTATTTCCTGTGGCAAAGACCATCCATCCTGTCCTACATGTTTGTTTAAAGGACAATGTCAACATTAGTAAGATCCTCACTTTTAAAGAAGGTTTGCTGTTTGCTAAGACAGGGAACTAGTGAAACTATAATAGTAAACATCACATTTAAAGTTCTTTTTTGCAATTCTCTTTACTCATGCCAGACAGAGAAATGGGCCTGATTAGTTTCACTGGTTAATACAAGTTTATGAGGGATTTCACTTTTGTGTTCTTGCATCCAGTATTGTTTATGGGTTTCCAAAAAAGTACAAAACCCAGCTAAATGTTGCAAAATACTATTCTTTTTTAAATGCAATATTTGCTTTTACAAAAGGTTTGAAATGCAACACTTGAAAATAATGTTAAATCACAAAAGATGGAAATATTCAAACTACAGTTCATTTTATCTTCTTTATGTAGTGCTCAAACTGGACTTTTATTTGCAAAGATTATTAGATTTGTCAAAATAAGACAGCTTCATTTCTGAATGAAAGTATCCATTAACTTTAAATTCAGTTATTTTGTTCTAAAACAAGTGGGTTTTAATGTCAGAATTATTCTGTGGTTCTAGGATGATATGTCGAAGAATCCTCTCACCTGTGGGATACATTTCTGTAGCAAATGTAATTATACCATCTTGTGGGCATCAAATGCTGAGCAAGGTCTCAAAATTACTGCTATGTGTGCTCAGCATAATTCCTAATATAGAGTTATTTGGTGGAATTCTAATTCATACAGAATTTTAGTTCCGGCCCGTCTTTGTTCTTCAAGCCCCTTCTTATTTTCTAGGTGACTGTAGATAGAAGAGTTCACCTGCTGTTTTCAGCTGTTCTTAAAATTCATATTCTCTTTTCTTCTTAGCTTTGTGTTTTTGCCTATGATCTCTTGCAGAAAACTAGTGCTTCATCTTGCTTCTAGCTATTAATACTGGTTCTATGAACCTTTTAATGTCATCATCATTACCATAGGTTCTTTGCACATCACTTAAGCCTGGGCTGCCTTGAAGATTCACAGCAGCTTTTTCCAAGTATGCACACATCACTGGGTAATATGTACTTAGTGGTTTTTGAAATCTTATCAAGAGAGAAATTTGATTCAGCAGCAATTACTTTCCTTATTATTAGGGCACTAAATTCTGTTCTCTGTTTGCTTTTGGCCCATTGGTAGCAGTTTCATTTTTATATTTTTAGCCCTCTGATTCCTCCAAAAGAAAGAGAAGTCTCTCCTCTTTGATAGTCACTTAAAAGAGTTAGCAGGATTAGAATGTTTCTTCATGATTAGTGAATTTTCTATTCTACATCTCTCGTGTCTGGAAATGGGGCATCAGTTTCATCAAGTTTTCTTCATTTAGTTTCAGAAACCCTCAGTTCCACATTTGACTTCCAATAAAACAGGTGGATTTCACTATTCTATAGCAGCCCGTCTGGATATTTAACTGAATTCTGTGCATTTCAACTAAATTCCAAAGAATATCTGGAAAACAGAATAGATCTTGGCTGCTCTGGGCATCATCGGTGTGAGTAGACTGAAGACAACATGATATGTAAGGGTTGAAGAGGTTAAGAATAGAAAGAAATCGGAAAAATCCTAAGTAGCTGACAAGCCCAAGTAACCATGGCAAAGCTGGGGCAGCAGTTCACACTAATTGCATCATTCATGCATTTTCCATCTACAGTATTTATCATTTAATATATTTTCAGCAGACTCCACACACAATTGCCTGTTACTTCCTGTTGAAAGCGTAGGGGCAAGCAATAGCATCTTAGATGTTATTGTGCAGTAACTGTGGCAATTACCCACTTTTTAATTATAACTGTTGTGACTTGTTTCACTGTACTATCTAATCCGGGCTCACAATGCATTTTAACTCCTTAGTGTTCCCCATTAAATAGGAGTAATGACATGGTGACAAACATTAAATGGCCTCTTTGTTAAATCTGATAATTATTCCCTTTGAATCCTAATTGCTTTATTCCTAAGTAATGCTAAGCACCTGGATATTGATGATTTAAACATCATTCTTGTTCACTCCATTAGTGCTTCCTAGTAGCTAATACCCATCTAACCTCCATTACAGAGCCTGCATTTATTGTTTTCTTATCCGTGCACTAGTAGGCTGTTCCCGATGTTGCTTCGCTTTTACAGTTCTGTGTGCATCACACACTTTGTATGCTCTTTTCTCTAGCAAACTTACTTGCCTGAAAAAATGACAATGGGTGTAATGTACAGCCTCTCTTCCTTTTCTACCCTGTGCCATCATTTAATTTTCTGACCAACTATACATCTCACAGAAGTTGCTTTTTAATAAACTGTTACCAGCCACTGCACTATATCTGGTACTTGAAACAGAGAAAAGATTTCTTCCATTAAGTTATGAGGCATACTTCTTGTGTGTATGCACCCTCCAGACAGAACCAGTCCATCCTTAGTTGCTTTCTCTAATGAGGTGGAGGACGTCATGCCTGCATGCTTCAAGTAAACCGAGAACAGCAGCATTCCTGTGTCAAAGTACTTTAGTGCTATTACACTTATTTCCCAGCAAATACTGCATTGACCTGATTGTCATGGTAAAGAAAAGCTCTGTTCAAACTCTCCAAAATGAAAATGTAAGCTGTGTGGTGTCCCAGTAATGAATAGCGTTGACCTGATTGCTTGTTCTGTTAGTTTTTGAATGGTCATTTCCGGTTGATATTTACTTATCTAAACATCTTTCTTTCTTTATTATTATTGCATTTTCCCTCAGCAATTTGGATAAAGATTCCTTTTTATTTGAGAGCTAATTACTTGTAGTGAGCACCATAATTACCAGGTTTCTTAGGTGAAGGATGTGTGGGTTATATCATCCCAGAGGCATGATAAAAATTAGTTAAAATGAACAACAAAGTAGAGATCTCTCAAAGTATCAATTAGAGGGAAGCACTCTCACTGTGCTTAATGCTTCTTTTCTAATAATCTACTACTGAGCCTACGGAAGAAAATTAACAAAAACGGAGAGTGGTATTTCTACAGGTATGAAACTGATCCTGCCAATGGAGCTGGGTTGACTTCCACTGCCTTTTGTGGGACTTTTCTATAGGCAGAGATTCATGCATGACCCCCATGCTAGTAGAATCAGGATTATAAAGTGAGTAAAAGCTGTTGGTTTTGGTGTAGATTGTATATTATGAATTTAAGGCTGTAAGACTCACAGAAATGTACTAAAAGCAATTTTAAAATGCTGTTTATTCATGCCATAGGTAATTCTGGAACACGTGAGAAATGCTGAATGTTACAAGATGTATTTTGCCTTGTGCATTGACGACAGTCATATTTTTGTTGTTTTCAGCTTTAACATCTCCTGGTGCAGGCATGCTTGGGTTTCCTACTTCAGCTACTTCGTCTCCTGCCCTGTCTCTCAGCAGTGCCCCCTCCAAACCTTTGCTGCAGACTCCACCACCACCACCACCTCCACCACCACCACCACCACCTCCACCACCTCCTCCTCCTCCTCCTCCTCCCTCCTCTTTGTC